>NC_090739.1:1818613-1821113 GCF_036898095.1 Palaemon carinicauda | reverse complement strand
ATGCAAATCAGATAGAAATTGGCCACAAAATAGCAAAAAAAAAATGTTTTTGACCTTTTCGTGACCTTAGCCTTGACTTTTGACCCAATCACTCCAACGATATAAACAGACTGTCCTCGGATTATGAAAAATCATCCCACCAAAATTTCATGAAATTCGGTCAAATAGTTTTGAGTTATGCAAATAACAAACAAACATTGTCCTCAGATTATGGCCAATCATCCCACCAAATTTCATGACATTCGGTCAAATAGTTTTTGAGTTATGCAAATAACAAAAACACATTGTCCTCAGATTATAGCCAATCATCCCACGCAAAATTTCATGACATTCGGTCAAACAGTTTTGGAGTTATGCAAATAACAAAAACACATTGTCCTCAGATTATGGTCAATCATGCCACCAAATTTCATGACATTTGGTCAAACAGTTTTTGAGTTATGCAAATAACAAAAACACATTGTCCTCAGATTATGGTCAATCATGCCACCAAATTTCATGACATTCGGTCAAACAGTTTTTGAGTTATGCAAATAACAAAAACACATTGTCCTCAGATTATGGTCAATCATGCCACCAAATTTCATGACATTCGGTCAAACAGTTTTGAGTTATGCATATCACAAAAACACATTGTCCTCAGATTATGGTCAATCATGCCACCAAATTTCATGACATTCGGTCAAACAGTTTTTGAGTTATGCAAATCACAAAAACACATTGTCCTCAGATTATGGTCAATCATGCCACCAAATTTCATGACATTCGGTCAAACAGTTTTTGAGTTATGCAAATAACAAAAACACATTGTCCTCAGATTATGGTCAATCATGCCACCAAATTTCATGACATTCGGTCAAACAGTTTTTGAGTTATGCAAATAACAAAAACACATTGTCCTCAGATTATGGTCAATCATGCCACCAAATTTCATGACATTCGGTCAAACAGTTTTTGAGTTATGCAAATAACAAAAACACATTGTCCTCAGATTATGGTCAATCATGCCACCAAATTTCATGACATTCGGTCAAACAGTTTTTGAGTTATGCAAATAACAAAAACACATTGTCCTCAGATTATGGTCAATCATGCCACCAAATTTCATGACATTCGGTCAAACAGTTTTTGAGTTATGCAAATAACAAAAACACATTGTCCTCAGATTATGGTCAATCATGCCACCAAATTTCATGACATTCGGTCAAACAGTTTTTGAGTTATGCAAATCACAAAAACACATTGTCCTCAGATTATGGTCAATCATGCCACCAAATTTCATGACATTCGGTCAAACAGTTTTGAGTTATGCAAATCACAAAAAACACATTGTCCTCAGATTATGGAAAATCATCCCATCAAATTTCATGAGATTCGGTCAAATAGTTTTTGAGTTATCCAAATCACATTCACACACATTGTCCTCAGATATGGAAATCATCCCACCAAATTTCATGACGTTCGGTCAAATAGTTTTTGAGTTATGCAATTAACAAACACACAAACAGACAGACATAAAAACAAATAAATAATCGCCTATGAAAACATAACCTTCGCAATGAATTTAGCGAAGGTAAAAAGCCTTCGTTAATATAAAGCAATTAAAACTCACGTTTCAAAGCTGTATTAGTTATCCATGTTAGCAAATCCGAGTATAATAAATAACACAACATGAGCAATGAGAGCCTCTCTCTCAATGTCCTCTCTCATTACTGAAATAGAGATGACAATGTGGTTCATATCACAGATATTCTCGATAGTGTATCTTATTTTGCTCCGTCTCATCATTTTATCAGACATAGATAATATTCCTGACTTCATCATTTCTTGCAAAACATCAGCTGGTAATCTAAATATATGAATTATCTAAATATAGTCAAGGCATCAAAGCAAATTAATATAAACTTGAGGGCACTCAGTAGAGCTCAGCTTATTTCTCGACCTTGACCTTGACCTATGACCTGGGACTTACAAAATTGAATAATTTCTAAGTCTCTACATAACAATTAATCCCTCAAAGTTTCACTACTCTAAGGGTAAAATTGTGACCTCCGCCACGGTAGCTTATTTCAAGACCTTGACCTTTGACCTAGGACTTTCAAAATTGAAAAATTTCTAGGTCTCTACATAACAATTATCCCTGAAAGTTTCACTACTCTATGAGTAAAAAGTGTGATCTCCGCCACAGTAGCTTATTTAAAGACCTTGACCTTTGACCTAGGACTTTCAAAATTGAATAACCTCTCGCTCGACCTTGACCTTTGACCTTAACATGTATTAATTGGCGTGGATTTTTTTACCCTCAAATATGAACCAAGTTTGAAGTCTCTAAGGCAACGAAGTCTAAGCTTTATGGCTGGTTACATAAATTGGACATTTTGCTTGACCTTGACCTTTGACCTTGATCTTCCAAAATGTAATCATTTCAACTTTTTACATAACAGTTAATCCCCGCAAGTTTCATTACTCTACGACTAAAATTGTGGCCAGGAAGCTGTTC
>NC_090739.1:1810691-1818113 GCF_036898095.1 Palaemon carinicauda | reverse complement strand
AGCATTGAAGTAAATTAAATAAGGTTTTTTTAATCTTATAAGCGAGTGTTTTTTTAAGTTCTCTAAGGTTTTTTTACCGCCTTGTTTTCGCATTTTTACAATGAAAAATGTAGAGACCAGTGGTATTTTTTTTTATTTTCATTAAAAACATATTAAAGAGTATTACAATTGATCGAGTTTAACGTGTATATTACTGTTATGTTTATCTTGGCCTTTTTAATAATGGTGAATTCTTGTTACAGTGGCTTTTACTGGCATTGCTGTTTCTACAACGGATAATTCTGCTCATAAATTGAATAGCAATGGTGGTAATATATGAATTATAACTTATTACAAAGTTTCAGCCTGGTATGTATATATATATATATATATATATATGTATATATCATGTATGTATATAAATACACACACACACATATATATATATATATATGTATATAGACATATATTTATATTTATATACATATATATTATATATAGATATGTATATTATGTATATAAATCCATATATATATATATATATATATAGATTTATATACATATATATATATATTTATATATATTTTATATGTATATAAATATAAATAAATATACATACATACATACATACATACATACATACATACATACACTCTATATAGATATAAACATTAGTATATACCACCAAAACAACACCTTTACGACCCGTGGTGCTTTTACTTACAAGGGTAAGTAGCGGTTTGGAAGTCATCCATAAGACGCCTCGCGTGAGGAGTATTCCAGAAGCCGTTGACATTAAGCCTATTTACTCCTCACTTATTTCCTTCGAAGGAGGAGAAGAAATTAAGGAAGTGAGGAGAGGAGGAGAAAGAAGTAAAGAGGGGTTAGCGAGGCCACATGTTGCGCCAGAATATGACATTAATGTATGGTAATATATGCCTCCGGAACCCCCATAGAGTGTATGAGAATGTATGGAGGGAGACATAGGGAAAAGAATATTTTTCTCTCTCTCTCTCTCTCTCTCTCTCTCTCTCTCTCTCTCTCTCTATTTAGTGGAGAGGCAATATTGCTACTTGGAATTCTCTTTTTCTCTAGTAGAAAAGCAATATTGCTACTTGAAATTCTCTCTTTTTCTCTAGTAGAGAAGCAATATTGCTATTTAAAACTCTCTCTCTCTCTCTCTCTCTCTCTCTCTCTCTCTCTCGAAGCAATATTGCTATTTAAAACTCTCTCTCTCGCTCTCTCTCTCTCTCTCTCTCTCTCTCTCTCTCTCTCATATACTGTATAACTAGTAGTACAAGGTAGAGCAAAAACAGTGATATTCTCTCTCTCTCTCTCTCTCCTCTCTCTCTCTCTCTCTCAAGGTACGGAAAATTAAAGCAAGGGTTTGTAGCAGGATAATAATGAGGCAAAAGACCCCATACGCCCCTCTGAAGAAAAAAAATTATCAGGAGAATTTATCGTTACTTAACATGAATTCTGCTAAATATGTCAGCAAGGAAATTAAGTATTTCTTTAGGTATACATTGTATGCATTGTATTATAAAGTCACTTTAATTCCCAAAATCTTAATAATCTATAAAAATTATATATTACTAGCCAAGCTTCAATCAGGAATAGCAATTGATAATTGATAAGTCTGCTCTGTGCTCTGAAGCCTAAAGTGGGGTCGTGCAGAAAACTGAAGAATAAGCTTTAAAGAAAAATAACAATTTATATGTGTATATATATATATATATATACATATATATATATATATATATACAGTATATATATATATATATATATACATATATATATATATATATATACAGTATATATATATATATATATATACATATATGTATATACATATATATATATATATATGTTTGTGTATATATATATTTATATATACATATATATACATATATATACATATATATATATATATATATATACTGTGTATATATCAAGATAAATAACCAAGTTAAACAGAGAAGTAACTAATAGAATGTGATACAAGACTTGCTCAACAAAAAACCATTTACACCCAAATTACTTTACTTCAAGATCTGTTTTTCTGGTCCTATACAGCAGGGGAACCCTACTCTCTACAGCACCTTCAGTCATTTTATTATTTATTCCAAGGTATTCAGCATTTCACACTGCATATTTCTCGTTTACCGCCAAGTCCACACTATTGAAACACGAGAACAAAGTCTTGTTTCCTCTTGTGAAAGACTTGATATCTTCAGTCTTTAGGATGTCTAGTAGATTGAACTGATCGAGTTATTTACTGATCGTTAGATATTTTATGTTCTTGAATCATTACTTCTCATATAGGTTATTCATTTCTTTGTTTCCTTTCTTCACCGGGTTATTTTTCCCTGTTTGGAACCCATGGTTTTATAGCAGTCTGCTTCTCCAACTAGGGTTGTAGCTTAGGTGCTGCTTCTCCAGCTAGGGTTGTAGCTTAGCTGCTGCTTCTCCAACTAGGGTTGTAGCTTAGGTGCTGCTCCAACTAGGGTTGTAGCTTAGGTGCTGCTTCTCCAACTAGGGTTGTAGCTTAGCTGCTGCTCCAACTAGGGTTGTAGCTTAGGTGCTGCTTCTCCAGCTAGGGTTGTAGCTTAGCTGGTGCTTCTCCAACTAGGGTTGTAGCTTAGGTGCTGCTCCAACTAGGGTTGTAGCTTAGGTGCTGCTTCTCCAGCTAGGGTTTTAGCTTAGCTGCTGCTTCTCCAACTAGGGTTGTAGCTTAGCTGCTGCTCCAACTAGGGTTGTAGCTTAGGTGCTGCTTCTCCAGCTAGGGTTGTAGCTTAGCTGCTGCTTCTCCAACTAGGGTTGTAGCTTAGGTGCTGCTTCTCCAGCTAGGGTTGTAGCTTAGCTGCTGCTTCTCCAACTAGGGTTGTAGCTTAGCTGCTGCTGCTCCAACTAGGGTTGTAGCTTAGGTGCTGCTTCTCCAGCTAGGGTTGTAGCTTAGCTGCTGCTTCTCCAACTAGGGTTGTAGCTTAGCTGCTTCTCCAACTAGGGTTGTAGCTTAGGTGCTGCTTCTCCAGCTAAGGTTGTAGCTTAGCTGCTGCTTCTCCAACTAGGGTTGTAGCTTAGCTGCTTCTCCAACTAGGGTTGTAGCTTAGCTGCTTCTCCAACTAGGGTTGTAGCTTAGGTGCTGCTTCTCCAGCTAGGGTTGTAGCTTAGCTGCTGCTTCTCCAACTAGGGTTGTAGCTTAGCTGCTGCTCCAACTAGGGTTGTAGCTTAGGTGCTGCTTCTCCAGCTAGGGTTGTAGCTTAGCTGCTGCTTCTCCAACTAGGGTTGTAGCTTAGCTGCTGCTCCAACTAGGGTTGTAGCTTAGGTGCTGCTTTTCCAACTAGGGTTGTAGCTTAGCTGCTGCTGCTCCAACTAGGGTTGTAGCTTAGGTGCTGCTTTTCCAACTAGGGTTGTAGCTTAGCTGCTGCTTCTCCAACTAGGGGTTGTAGCCTAGTTGCTGCTTCTCCAACTAAGGTTATAGCTTAGCTGCTGCTTCTCCAACTAGGGTTGTAGTTTAGTTGCTGCTTCTCCAACTAGGGTTGTAGCTTAGCTGCTGCTTCTCCAACTAGGGTTGTATCTTAACTGCTGCTTCTCCAACCAGGGTTGTAGCTTATCTGCTGCTTCTTCAGATAGGGTTGTGGCTTAGCTGCTTTTTCTCCAACCAGGGTTGTAGCTTAGCTGCTGCTTCTTCAGATAGGGTTGTAGCTTAGCTGCTGCTCCAACTAGGGTTGTAGCTTAGGTGCTGCTTTTCCAACTAGGGTTGTAGCTTAGCTGCTGCTTCTCCAGATAGGGTTGTAGCTTAGCTGCTGCTTCTCCAACTAGGGTTGTAGCTTAGTTGCTGCTTCTCCAACTAGGGTTGTAGCTTTGCTGTTGTTACTACTACTACTACTACTACTACGACTGATAATAATAATAATAATAATAATAATAATAATAATAATAAACCTGTGTTTACGCGCAGTATTTAGTGTTTCTTTTCCAGTAAATACAATAGTATGGTGACGGCCTAGTTGAGTGTCTGTACTTAACCTTTCGCGTGTTATTTTTCTGTTTGTCAGTTGCTCACAGTTCGTGTCTCAGGTAAGTGGCGTCTCTCTCTCTCTCTCTCTCTCTCTCTCTCTCTCTCTCTCTCTCTCTCTCGTTACAAACAATAACTTTTTCAATGTTTCCGTGATATGCTTAGCCGTAAATAATGTTTTCTCTTGACAGTACATTCGATTTGTGTTATTTATCTTTGATAAGTTCGTAAATGGCATCGGTCCATAATTGGCCAACGTGGTGGTGAATACTGGCAAAACCCCAAACATGAATAAGGACATGTCTGGGGCTTATTATTATTATTATTATTATTATTATTATTATTATTATTATTATTATTATTATTACAAGCTAAGTTATAACCGTAATTGGAAAAGCAAAATGCTATAAGCCCAAATGGCACCAACATGGAAAAATAGCCTTGTGAGGAAAGGAGACAAGGAAATAAAAAACAAGAGAAGTAATAAACAATCAAATGAAATATATCAAGAACAGTAACATTAAATTTGTCCTGAATTGGAACAGAAACGGCTGTATTTCTTGCTGTTGTTGTTGTTGTCAGGATTCCTGTTGTTGTAGTTGTTGTATCTTGTGTCAAAATGTTAATGTTTATTTACTTCCCAATGATTTATGAGACAGGATATAATTATAAGCTGTTTAATTTTATGCAAGAAAGGAGAGACGCTTTGAAAACTGCCACTGAATCCATTAGCTAACATTTAGGACAAGTAGGAGTCCATAACCCACAATTTTTTATCTACGTAAAAGTTTTGATGAGCTCAAGACCAGTTTGATGGTGTTAAGAAAACTTTTTCTCTGTGTAAGTGCGTGGTTTAAAACGTTGGACTGCTGTGTTTACGTAAAATTAATAGCATTTAGCTGCTGCCCGGATAGCTCATCCTACGGAGCTTATGTTTTTATTGCAATTTTTTCCATAAGAGCGTTACATAGATTAAGCATTTAAAAGTTTGATACAACAGTTAGAATTCAAAAAAATATTACTCTCGAGGACCTACTTACCTTCTTCTAATATCCTATAAACTTGCATTTTCCCATTTTTGTATGGGGTAAGCATGGTTGCCTTCTTTTTGAAGGACTTCGCTCTTACTTTGGGGTAGACCTTAGTCCCGATCGGCTGCCCTGCCTGACATCCCTTAGTATGTTAATATGCTTCACCAGGTAACAATTATCATAAAAGTCAAATCTCGTGTAATCGGTTCAAGTAAAGAAGGAAATTACAATTACATATTAACCCTCTGTTATTGGTCAAGTGGAAAGGACAAATAGTTAGATATGAATGGTATGAATGAGTTTGTAATTATCTGACATCATAGTGTCAGTGATCATTGATATGAAGAAAATTGAATTGACGAAAAAATCTGTATAGGCAAAAAATGTTAGATTACGTTAGGTTCACGGAAACTACAAGGAAGGCCCAGTTTAGCCATTATATTTCATAGTAAGTTAAAAATTATTTTAATAATAATGATTTTAATAATTTTAGAAGGCGTTGGATTAATGAGACTTTAGTTTAAGACGGAAAATTCGGTGCTAGTAAGTTACAACTTGTGGAATACAAAATTTATTGTTTATCTAACTACATTTATGTAAAACTAACTTTTAGTAAAATAAGGTATTCTAAACGTCCAAATAGATATGCAATTTTAAATATCAAGATTCTTCAACTACGCAACATATAGTAATAACTAGAAGGGCACTCAGTACAGCTCAGACCTCCACCGCGGCAACTTATTTCTCGACCTTGACCTTTAACCTTAACATGTATTAATAGGCTTGGATTTTCATACATTCGAATGTGAACCAAGTTTGAAGTCTTTGTGACAGCGATTCCAAACTTATGGCTGAATACGTGAATTGGACATTTTGCCTGACCGTGGCCTTGACCTTTGACCTTGACCTTCCAAAATTTAATCATTTACAGCTTTTTTACCAAACTGTTAATCCTTGCAAGTTTCATTACGATTAAAAATGTGGCTAGGAAGCTGTTCACAAACAAACCCATGCACACAAATTACAAACACACACACAGGAGCGAAAACATAACCTCCTTCCAACTTCGTTGGCGGAGGTAAAAAAAAAAAAAGTTATGTACGTAAATTTCTCCTCTCCACTCACTCAAAAATTGTTATAATAATGCAAGCCTTAACAAATATTTTCATTACTCTACGATTAAAGTTGTGGCTAGGAAGCTGTTCACAAAACAAACACACAAACAGGGGGGTAAAACATAACCTCCTTCCAACTTCGTTTACGGAGGAGGGGGGAAAAAATGGTGTCCGTAAATGTCTACTCACCACTCACGTAAAATTTGTTATTATAATGCTGCCAAGGTTTCAATTCATCATTTCTTCAATTTACTCCAACAGACAGTCTGACGTGACAGTGTATGGGCACTGTGGTATGGGGTCACCATATAATGGCAGAAAGTGACGTCACTGTCTGTAACGCCTGAGTGACAGTAAGAGACAGCGTGTCTCGGAGCAAATTTGAGACAGTTAGTGACATCTTAGCCTGAAACACAAATTTGACAGTAATAGATGCCGTGGGCTAAACAGTGTTCGCTCTGACTGGCAATAATGGTCATGGATTCTTCAGTAAATATGTTTTAAGTAGCGTCTTCGGCCTAGAAATGTGACTATAATTTGTCTTCATTTGGGTTATGTTGCAAATCACACGTGCCGAGTGTAAACATATTTTGTTTCCCTATTTATTTTATTCAAACCAGGAGTAAAAATGAAAAATTTGGATTATACCGTGTTGGCCTTCCTTATGAAGGTATTCGGCTGACTATTTATGTAAACCCACAACAGGTTGACTAAAATTTAACTAAATTGAAAATCAAATTCAAGAGATTAGTTCACCAAACGTTTAACTGGGCTCCACAAGGCACTAGAAGGGTTGGAAGACCCAGGCCTACAGTACATGGCTGAGGACTGTGAAGTGGGAGATGATCAGTAGAGAATTATTGAACTAGAATCTCAAGATAGACAACTGGAGAAATCTTACCGAGGCCCTTTGCCTCAGTGGGCGTGGGAGATGATGATGATGATGATTTTACATTTAACAAATATTCCCATGTGTTTGGCCTTCTATCGCCCAGTGACAGTGGCCTCTTTGTGAATATGCAAGTTCCGAAATTTCAAAACAACTGGAAAGAGTTAAATGGTGTTTTCCGTCAAAGTAGTTAACATGTGGAGAATTAACTTCTTCTTCTTCTTCTTCTTCTTCTTCTTCTTCTTCTTTTTTTTTTAGCCATTTGAGATATACTTATTCATGGATTTTCGAAACGAGTTAGTATTGTATGAGGACTTCTGTGAAATATAACGAATATAACCGATTGATTGTTCTAAATTCAGGGTGCACCATATTGCAAGGATGTAA
>NC_090739.1:1650691-1805691 GCF_036898095.1 Palaemon carinicauda | reverse complement strand
GTTTTCACTTTTTCTTAAAACTGCTTGAGATTCAATCCCCATAACTTGATGCAAGTTTAACCACTAATTCTCCGCAATATTAAGAAATGTCAAATCAAAATGCGTGAGCAAGAAAAGGGTAATTGAAGATACAACACCATCCAAACCCAAAAAAACAAATAATATAGAATTTATACCAGATGCAATTGAAATGGATATCGAAAAATTACTAGAACTCCCAACCTCTGGACCCGAACCTAGTGTGCTCAAACGTTTCCAGTTTTAATCTCCTAATTAGCGTAATGCGCCCTTTCGTTGTATTGTCCAATAGGACTAGCCGTTCCAGTGATCTAATTTGATAATTCTTTGTTTTTCTTCACACAGGCATTTGGGTCGTAATCCCTTCGTGTGTGACTGCAGCCTTCAGTGGCTGTCCGATTACCTCGTTCTGCATCCCATCGAAACATCCGGGGCACGATGTGAAAATCCTAGAAGACTCCAGAGGCGCAAACTGACTGCTCTCCATGACGAAAGGCTCAAATGTAAGTCTCTCTCTCTCTCTCTCTCTCTCTCTCTCTCTCTCTCTCTCAAAGAGCAAATGGAGTCTCCGCGGATGGACTAAAAAGTTTTTGAGACATTCAAAATCTTCGTAACTCTCTCTCTCTCTCTCTCTCCTCTCTCTCTCTCTCTCTCTCTCTTGTAAATATGACATTCACTAAGTTAGACTCTGGAATGTTCTGAGAATAACAGAATATTACGTGAAATTGTTTTATTGTATTAAAAAGAAAGGATCATTTCATTGTATTAAATGATATATAAAGTGTTATTGTATTAAAAGAAATATCATAATTTATTGAATTAAAAAAATTATTTTGCTAATATTTTAAAAATGTTCACACTTCACTTTTTCTAGTTCCATTTATGTTTCGGAGATTTCACATAAAAGAGTTTTAATTGGGTTTGTGACATTCTTGCTACAATTTTTATTTTTAGATATCTTTCATATATCTGAGAACCAACATAATATCTTTTCTGTTTCTTCCAGGCACTGATGAGACAGTGTCCCAGTACGCTGGTCAGTGTGTGACAGCAGAGGAATGCCCAAGGGGATGTACCTGCCGAGGAACTACTGTCGACTGCACAGCTGGGGGCCTGACCCACCTGCCTGACACACTACCCCCTTACACTACTGACTTGTGAGTTCCTCTATATGTTTGCTTTGTTTCTCTTATATCTTCTGAGGTTTAAAATTTGAATTGCCAAATGTTATTTAGTTTCTCATGTGTCTCCTGAGATTTAATATTTACCAAATTATATAGGTTTGCTTTGTTTCTCTTTTGTCTTTTAGATTTAAAATTGAAATTATCAAATGGTGTTTTGTTTCTCTTGGGTCCCTTGAGATTTAATATTTAATCCATCAAATAATATAGGTTTCCTTTTTTTTCGTCTTTTTATATTTACAATGAAAATCATCAAATGTTGATTTATTTCTCTCGTCTCTCCTGAGATTTAATATTTAAATTGGTAATAGTTTACAACACCATATTCTCCATTTACTCCAAAATAATGCAATCCTGCAGTTTTCATCTTCTTGCACAGTAATTAGGTGGTTATTTAAATTCTGGAAAGCTATAATTAGCAAGATATGTTGGGGAAGGGGTTATAAAAAAGAAAATAGCTCTGTTTCCTCACTAAACGACTCAGAACTGACATGTCGACAAAGTCAACGAAACAATATTCGTGATGCCAGCGTACATAAACAGAAGTTCGTGATGCCAGCGTACATTTGATATACTGTATATTCAAAATATACTTAATCAAAAATTGAGTGATTACTCAAAAGGGTCACTATTTGTAAATTGCATATTTTATGGTCACTTTTGAGTAATTAATCAATTTTTAACTAAGCATATTTTGAATATACAGTATATCAAATGTACGCTGACATCACGGACTTCTGTTTATGTACGCTGGCATCACGAATTCTGTTTGTTTGACTCTGTTGACATGTCAGTTCCAAGTCGTTTAGTGAGGAAACAGTTATTTTCTTTTTATAAACCCTTCCCCAACATATCTTGCTAATTATTGCTTTCCCAGAATTTAAATAACCACCTAATTACTGTGCAAGAAGGTGAGAACTGCAGGATTGCATTATTTTGGAGTAAATGTTGAGCGTGGTGTTGTAAACTACCTTTAAATTATCAAATGTTACAGTTTCTTTGTTTTTCTTGTCTTCTGAAATTTAGATTTAAATCATAAAATTTTGCTTTGTTGCCCTTGTGTCTTCTGAGATTTAATTATAAAATTATCAAATTACATATATCTCCTAAGATTTAATGTTAAAATTGTCGAGTGATATGGGTTTGATTTGTTTTTCCTTGTCTTCTGTGATCTGATATCGAAGTTATCTAATGGTGACGATATTCATCCATACACTTAAAAAAATTACATATTTTTCATGGCTAAAGGTTAATCAAACTAATAGCAAAAGCTTATTTGTATTGGAATACATATAATTTGTAAGATTTCCCATTTAAGTGTGTCTAGTTTAAATATTGTAAACGAGACCCGTGAAACAAAAGAAAAATTGATCTATAATTAACTGAACTACTCGATTATTTTTCCCTAGACTCCTGTCTGATAATGAAATTCGAGAAGTGGGCGGCTTGGGCGCCCTGAGGCAGCTCTCCCGCCTTCGGCGGCTGGTGCTCTCCAACAACCACCTAAGACGTATCACAAAGGGATCCTTCCAAGGCATAGAATCTCTCCGTGAACTGTGAGTATTGATGATTTCTGAACACAGTTGTGACACTTGTATATTGTTTCTGTACTTTACTACTAACTTCATGATCCTGTTGATGTAATGACATAAATATATAAAAAAGAATTATTTTATAGTTAGATAAGTGGGGATACCTTAAATGGTGAAAGAGTTTGCTGCAATATTGCCATGATCAGCAAAGATGTACTATACTCATTTTTTTTAATGAGGCACATTTGCACAGACTTGCAGGGGTGCCCTTTTAGCTCAGACACGTTTCCTACTGGCTGATTGGTTAGAATTATTTTTCCCAATCAATCGGTTAGTAGGAAACTTTTCTGAGCTAAAAGGGCACCCCTGCACATTAGCACTGACTCGCAGGGGTGACCTTTTAGCTCGGACAAGTTTCCTACTGCCTGATTGGTTAGAATTATTTTTCCCAACCAATCAGCTAGTAGGAAACCTTTTTGAGCTAAAAGGGCACCCATGCACATTAGCACTGACTCACAGGGGTGACCTTTTAGCTCGGAAAAGTTTCCTACTGGCTAATTGGTTAGAATTATTTTGTCTAACCAATCAATTAGTAGGAAACTTTTCCTAGCTAAAAGGACACCCCTGCACGTTTGCACTGACTGGTAGGGGTGCCCTTTTAGCTCGGACACGTTTCCTACTGGCTGATTGGTTAGAATTATTTTTCCCAACCAATCGGCTTGTAGGAAACTTTTCTGAGCTAAAAGGGCACCCCTGCATGATAGTACTGCCTCGCAGATGTGCCCTCTTAGCTTGGACAAATTTCCTACTAGTTGATTGGTTGGACAAAATCATCCTAACCAATCAGCTACTAGGAAACTTTTCCGAGCTGAAAGGCCACCTCTGCGAGTCGGTGTAAATGTGCCTCATTAAAACAAATTGTGTATAGTCATGGCCACCCATACTAGGTTGATTTGCTGTGAGCGATCAGACGAATGTCTCCCACCAACTTGCACTGGCCAGCGTGGTAATATAGACATATGAGGCCTTTGGCCTGCAGTGGACTAGAAACTGCAACATTTGTTGTTGTATATTTTAATCATGTTGATTCACTGAGTCTAAATAGCTTTTATCCTGCCTGTAATTTCAGAGACCTCTCGGACAACGACTTATCAGAAGTGAATAGTCATATGTTTGAGGGACTGCCCCAGCTCACTGCTCTGTAAGTATCTTGTTATAGTTTCTAGATCTGCCATGGTGAAAATGAACATTTATACCTGTAAGATTATGAAAATTATTTTCTGTATATTCTTTTGGGAATATCTCTATCAGACACTTGAGGTCATATTATTACTGCCATCAGCAAAGTTGGGAGGAGATTGTTTTCGCCCCCTTTTTTCAATTTGCTTGTGAACAACTTCCTGGCCACAATTTTGCTCATAGAGTAGAGTGGTGAAACTTTCTGGGATTAATATGTTGAGACGGGAAAGGGATTCAATTTTTTAAGCCTTGGGTCAAAGGTCAAGGTTGAGAAATAAGCTGCTGTGGCCGAGGTCACAAGTTTTACTCGTAAAGTAGAGAACCTTTTAGGGATTATGTTGAGACATGGAAGGGATTATATTTTGAAAGTCCTTAGTCAAAGGTCAAGGTTGAGAAATAAGCTGCTGTGGCAGAAGTTACAATTGTATTCATAGAGTAGTGAAAGTACGGGGATTAATTGTTCTGTTGAGAAGTGGAAGTGACTCGGTTTTGAAAGTCCTAGGTCAAAAGTCAAGGTTGAGAAATAAATTGCCGTGGCAGAGGTCACAATTTTACTCGTAGAGTAGTGAACCTTTCAGGGATTAATGTTAAGCTGTGGAAGTGATTCAATTTTGAAAGTCCTAGGTCAAAGGTCAAGGTTGAGAAATAAGCTGCCATGGGAGAGGTCACAATTTTACTCAGTACTGAAACTTTCTGTGATTTTTATGTTTAGATGTGAAAATTATTAAATTTGAGTCCTAGAGCAAAGGTCAAGGTCAAGGTCGAGTTAAAGGTCAAGAAATAAACTTCCATGGGCGGAGGTCTGCGCCCTACTGAGTACCCCTCTAGTTTCTTAATGTTTTAACTTCAGGCCTAGTATAATTATAAGAACTTTTTTTCTGAGAATGTACTTTCTCTCTCGCAGATCTTTAGCCGACAATGAAGTCACATGTATATCTCCTGGAGCCTTCAGTCAATTACCAGCACTCACTGAAATGTAAGTTATGTCATCATCCTCATAAGATTTTAATGTAATAAGACTTCATCGGGTTTTGGTTTCTGTTTTCTTTTGTCATTTAGATCAGTGACTAATTAGAATAGGTTTATACTTCATCAAAAATTGTGAAAATATATTTCAGATCTTGACGTTGATTATTTTAAAGAAATATTTCTTATTTAATAATCAACGTACTTTGTTCTTAAAAATCATCATTTTAAACTTTAGTGTATTAAGAATATGAGGTAAGAGACTGCGTCATTCATTCTTGGTTTTGTTAAAGTTGTGGAATAGTCATTAAAAAAAAACATGCATTCTGGAGCAATATATCACTATGCATGCTTAAAAATTCAAATTACACTTAACAAATGACAGCAATTATCTATCCACGGATATTTAAGATGGTTAATCCTGGAAAATTTAACAGATGGCTGATCTTAGAATATTTTGCATTTTAATTCATTACTTATATTGTTTATTTGCAATTCCCTTATTTCCTTTCCTCACTTGGCTACTTTCCCTGTTGAAGTTCTTTGGTTTGTAGTATTTTGCTTTTCCAACCAGGGTTGTAGCCTAGGCTATGATAATAATAATAAAATATACTTCGGAAGGAGAGACACTTTTGCAAGTTTGATTGAAGATAATGGCTGAAGCAGTCATTTTTCTCTCAAATTGCAGTGCTGTTGAGAAGATAAGAATAATAGATTATAAAATTAATGCCACCGAGACAGCCATTTTAAAAAAAATCAAACTTTAATAATGATAATAACAAAGGTATTAAAGTAAAATTTCACCTTTTTAATTATTTCATTTTTTCCAGAAACCTGGAAGGAAACCCTCTACATTGCAACTGTCACTTAGGATGGCTTGCAGAGTGGCTGAGGTCCCATCGCATCAGCACTGGCATTCCCAAGTGCCAGGCACCGCATCGCCTCAGGAACATTGCCATCACGGAAGTCCCAAACTCAGAGTTCATGTGTGAAGGTGGGAAAATTGTTAATGTTTTGCCAATTTTTTAATATAAACCCATATCTCGACCAGACACTGAAGTACTTACATGCTAGATTCGTATCTTTATTAAGCATACTGAAGTACGTAATAAAGTCCCAAACTCGGAGTTTATGTGCGAAGGTGGGAAAATTGTTTGAATTTTTAATATTTTGGCACTTTTGATTTTAAATAAACCAATTTCTCGACCAGACACCGAAGTATTTACATGCTAGATTCATATATTTATTAAACACACTGAAGTACGTAATAAGACTTGTGTATTATCAGAAATTCTTAAGTATATAATAGATTTGTATCTTTTTGAAACTTTTTTGAATATGCAAAATGCCACATTATCCTCGTGTGTGAATTTATAGTTGTTATAGTTCAATCGCTTCTCACTAAAATCCTTAACGCAAGGTATAGTTTTGCATTCTTAAAAAAAAAAAAAAAAAAAGCATAAATAGGACTGCCTCATTCTTTTGTTTTCTGCTCTAGTATTCTTCTTTCTCATTAAACCAGCCAACTGGCTTTATTCTGTTTTGCATTAGCTGAATTGAAATATTTGTTTCAGTACTTTTTAAAATTCCTAATAATTTTTTTCCCAGTTTAAAAAGATACAGATATTTAGATGGCTTTTTTAACATTAAAAGATACAAACGTTTAAATGGCTTTTATAATTTTAAAAGATACAAATGTTTGAATAATTTTTCTAACTTTAAAAAATGAGTGTTTGAATGACTTTTCTAAGTTTAAGTGGCTAGACTAAAATTATTTACTGACCATACTAGTCGTACTATCCTGACTGCACTTATAAAATAATCTCAAAAGTTTTTAAGGATATTTTCTTCAAATATGTTTAAAATATAATGATTAATTTTAATTCTGATGACAGACTTTCAAAGTTAACTATCTCTTGGAGTTTCAAAAATACATAAAACTTAAAACAACAATCCCTTAAAACCCACTGTTAAATCATTATAATGTTGAGACCATTTTTTTTTTTTTACAATGAACTATTGTAATAACCCTCGCTGTTATTACAATTGTTCATTTATCTCTCACTTTAATCTCTACATTATCTTTCCTTTTATGTGCTTATTCTTCCATACCAGGCTCTTTGATAAGTACGTATTTACATATTTTTCCCACGTAGTGTAGTGACATTTATAGAATGGCATGCCCAGAGAGGAGTAGATAGATTGCATCAACAAGGTATGCCTTGAAAAGGGGAGGAAGAATTTAGCGGGTCACTGTCTCAAATGCTAATATTATTTGGGACTAGTAGTGTATCTCTTGCCGAGTAAATATTCCCTCGGTGTTGATTGCAGAGTACATTGTTGCACACGTCTCGTATTGAGAACGTTGCAGTATTGGAGCTGCATAATATCAGTTGCTTCATTGTATTACATTATGGCTTATTATTTTCAGTAAATATATCTGAAATTCAACACTAGTGAAGCACATGTCAATCATTTCCAGCAAGATCATATCTGAGAACTGCAAAATAACAAATTGTAGAATTCAGAGTGTATCTCTTGCCTCGAGTAAATATTCCCTTAATGTTGATTGCAGAGTACATTGTTGCACAAGTCTCTTATCGAGAACGTTGCAGTATTGGAGCTGCATAATATCGGTTGCTTCATTATATTACATTTTGGTTTATTATTTTCAGTAAATGTATCAGAAATTCATCACTAGGGAAGCACATGTCAATCATTTCCAGCAAGATCATATCTAAGAACTGCAAAATAACAAATTGTAGAATTCAGAGTGTATCTCTTGCCTTGAGTAAATATTCCCTTAATGTTGATTGCAGAGTACAGTACATTGTTGCAAAAGTCTCTTATCGAGAACGTTGCAGTATTGGAGCTGCATAATATCAGTTGCTTCATTGTATTGCATTTTGGTTTATTATTTTCAGTAAATATATCAGAAATTCATCACTGGTGAAGCACATGTCAATCATTTCCAGCAAGATCATATCTAAGAACTGCAAAATAACAAATTGTAGAATTCAGAGTGTATCTCTTGCCTTGAGTAAATATTCCCTTAATGTTGATTGCAGAGTACAGTACATTGTTGCAAAAGTCTCTTATCGAGAACGTTGCAGTATTGGAGCTGCATAATATCAGTTGCTTCACTGTATTGCATTTTGGTTTATTATTTTCAGTAAATATATCAGAAATTCATCACTGGTGAAGCACATGTCAATCATTTCCAGCAAGATCATATCTAAGAACTGCAAAATAACAAATTGTAGAATTCAGAGTGTATCTCTTGCCTCGAGTAAATATTCCCTTAATTTTGATTGCAGAGTACATTGTTGCACAAGTCTCGTATCGAGAATGTTGCAGTATTGGAGCTGCATAATATCAGTTGCTTCATTGTATTACATTTTGGTTTATTACTTTCAGTAAATATATCGGAAATTCATCACTAGTGAAGCACATGTCAATCATTTCCAGCAAGATCATATCTTAAGAACTGCAAAATAACGGTTAAAATTTACGCTTTTCTTGATGAAAGTATTTTTATGTGAATTTTTGTTTGAGAAGACATTATCTTCAGTAATTTTGAGGATGCTTTTGCAAAATTAAGTAATAGTTGTTTGTAAAAAGAAAAATTGTTAACTTGTCATGTATTACAACAATTACACAAAAATTGCACCAAAGGTATATTAGTTAGACAGCCAGATATGAATGAAATACAGTACTTTTAAGTCTAATGCACGTAGCATTATTAATAGTAGGCTGTAGTAGCTACAAATTATTAGAAACTGGTTTATAGTAGTGGTATAGTTATTCTAATTATTTACACTGATTTGTGCTTACAACTATCTTCCAATATACACACCCTTTTGTCTTTTCCATCTTATGCTAATTGTCTTGAGTTATAATTTAACTGTAAATTTGTTTTATTTTCATCCAGAAGTTCATGCTTTGATAGTAAGTTATGTCATGCTGCCAGACCACATCTATGATACTTTAATACCGTATGATCTTACAAAACTCTAAAATGATCTGTCTCTGTTTTCTGTTTTTATGCACAAAGGTATCATTAGGTGTGATTTACATTTCAGGTGATGAACCAGGCTGCCTTGGTGTGGAGGAAAGCTGCCCAAGTGATTGTCGCTGTGAGGGGACAGTTGTGAGGTGTTCAAGAGCAAGACTGAGGGAGATTCCAGCTGGCATACCATCACATACCACTGAATTGTTAGTCTAGATCTTGTTATATGGGTGTTTATTGTCCAGTTACCATATAAGAGTTTATTTACCTCTTCTTCTTTCCCACCATTATCCCTACACTAATGGATTGGTTGCCTGATACGCCCTTGCTAGTGCTTTCTATCAAAGGCATACTCTTCCATCAAATCTCTCCTAATATACACTCTTATCCCATACAAAGAGATCATATCAGAATGCATGCATGCAGATATGATGTGTTTCACTAAAGTAGGCAGAGCAAGTTTGTTTTTTTTCAGTTGTGATAAATGAGTTATTTCTTTCTTGAATATGATAATGCAGTGTCATTGTTTGAATTAAATGCAATATTTTAAGTCTAAAAACTACAGAAAAAGCCTGAGAATGGCAGTGATAAGCCTTAGACAAATCAGTGATAAGCCTTAGACAAATGTGTTAGAGAATTACTAGAATTTTGAAAATTGTGCCTACAGTTTTACTTGCCTAAAACCCTCTTCAATCAATATTGATATCATATCTTCTAATTCTTTTCCAGGTACTTGGATGTGAATGAGATTACAGAAGTAAATGCGGAAAGGCTCTCCCAACTTACGGCTCTTACCAGGCTGTAGGTTTATTTAAATTCTGTAGATATACTGTACTTTTTTTGTTACGTCTATGCTTAGAAAAAACAACAAACAAGGATTTTAGAAATTGAAATATAGAACAGATATGTTTTAATGACACAAAAAATTATTTTATTCTAAAACCAGTATTATGCCAAGTTGATAATGTTGGATATTTTTTCTTTTAAAATTTAATTTTTAATTGATTTTTCTATTTTTTCTACAGAGATCTCAGTAACAACCAGATTGCTGTTCTGCAAAACAACACTTTTGCTAGTCTTCATGAATTGTCAACTTTGTAAGTGAATCTAATTATTTTACTGAAAAAATATATGGATATTGTAGCATTTAGCTTTTTTTAATTGCCGTAGACCTAATCTCAAATACGGTAAAGTGTTGATACTATTTGCAGTGTGCTCTGTAAAACCAGTTTTTGCTAATATACGCTCATTTAGTATCTGTTATTAAATATGTGCAGTAATTCTGAATGCTTCCGATACTACTTATGATAGAAATGTGATACAAATTTATAGTTCTTTTAAGCTGAGAAACTATAGAAAATTATTGATTACTCTTTCCATTAGCAAATTTTTAACTAATTATGTAAATAAAATACCATGTGTAAATCTCTTGTGGAATATTTCTCAATAGGATTGTGAGCTACAATAAATTGCAGTGCATGCAAAGAGATTCGCTAGCCGGCTTACGCAAACTCCGAATTCTGTAAGTATTATTTTGTATTATTGAGTTTGTCAGTAACAATGACTTTTCTGTATTTCAAAGTAAGATTTATTAATTTGTTTCACCCCCCCCCACGATATCGTGTCAGTAACAATGACTTTTCTGTATTTTAAAGTAAGATTTATTAATTTATTTCACCTCCCCCCCCACAACATCAGTGTCCCATTTTCAGTACAGTTGTTTAGATTGGAATGTACTGTACTGTACTATACAGTACAGTGTAGTACTTTGGGTTACGAGTAACTTAGAATACAGTACTAGCATACAAATCTTGAGTGTTTACGAGCATTGCATCGGTCTGTGAGCCAAGAAAACTATGCAATGATACTGAATGGTAAATATGAGAAAACTTATTGAAAATATAGTGTTCCGTATGGTAATTTGATTTGATATTCTCTCAATTTTAAATGTTGAATATTTTTCCTTTAATTGTAGTGAAATACAGTAATGTTATATTAATTTTTCAGTTCTCTTCATGGTAATGACATTTCAAAGATTCCTGATGGTGCATTTAGAGACCTGGAATATATTACACACATGTAAGTATATGCAGTATATTATTTAAGCTTTTTAATTGGAGATACTGTATAGTAATAGAAATACAAAAAAAATTTTAAAGGTAGAACCTAAAACAATTAGATATTTCAATTACTGTACATTGATTCTTTCAATTCTTACTGTGCTGTGGGTGTTCAATAGAAACTACGGTAATACTGTAAATATTTGAGATACTCTACTTAATTAGTAATTATTCTTTGTAATTCTGACAGTGCCATGGGAGCCAATCCTCTGTATTGCGACTGTTCACTAGCTTGGTTCAGTGACTGGGTTAAAGGCGATTATGTGGAACCTGGTATTGCTCGTTGTGCTGAGCCTCCAAGCATGAGAGACAAACTTGTTCTTACTACACCAACAAACACTTTCAAGTGTGTGCCAAAAGTTCCAGATGAGGTTGGTATCTGCAAGTTATACATGAAATATGAATTTGATTCTTCTATTAAGACTACATTAGGTCCCTTTGTCCTGTACTGAAGCATAAGCAAAGCCTCCATACTCTTTTTCAGGGGCATTAATATTTTTCTTAACTTATAGTTTTTACTCCACAAATGATCATACTGCACTGTTATGTATAAAATTAGCTTTTCTCAAATTAACATTAATTTAGGAAGTGATATTTTTTTGCCAGCCTTTTTCCTTACGGCCATGCCGTTTTCTGTGTCATCATAGGTACTGGCAAAATGTGATATGTGCTACAGTCACCCTTGTGAAAATGATGCTACATGTCGACCACTTGCTAATCGCAGTTATGAGTGCATTTGTCCTCCAGCATATTATGGCCCAAATTGCCAGTACAAAATAGATGCTTGTTATGGTAACCCATGCAAAAACTTTGGTACATGCAAGATCCTCGAGGCTGGACGGTTTGGGTATGTAGTATACAGTAGTTAGCATAATTTAATTAGTGAATGAATTAAAATTTATGGACATCTTCCTATTATTTATGAGTTTCTTAAAGGATTATGGCATACTTCCTAGTTTTTTAATGTGTAAACTAGCTTTAAATATAGTAATACTGTAACCTTTAATAAGAGTCTAAACTTATGAAAGAATCTGCAATAAGAATTGCAAAGTATATTTAAACAATAATATAAGTTTTAGTGCTAATAATCTTTGCTACTTGGAAGTCCATATTTATTTATACTGTATTCCTTTACAGCTGCCATTGCCCTTCTGGATTTGAAGGGGATCGTTGTGAAGTAAATATTGATGATTGTATTGACAACAAGTGTGAAAATAATGCTACGTGCGTTGATCTTGTCGAGGAATACAAATGCCAGTGCCCTGCAGGTTACACAGGTGTGTGTTGTCACCCGGTATTGCTTTCACACATTTGGTTGCAATAATATAGGAAAGCATTTCAGCTACTACGGAATGCCATAAACATTCCATAACTTTATATTGATGAAAAATGTTAGTGAAGCCATGGGGAAAAATTTACCAGTAGCTTTACTCTCCAAGCTCCATCTTGAATGTTTCTTTAATATCGTTTTCTTACAGGTGATTACTGTGAGCGTAAAATTCCTTATTGCACCAAGGAGTTTAACCCATGCAAAAATGGAGCCTCTTGTGTTGACCATTTCACACATTATGAATGCCAGTGTACTCTTGGCTTTGCTGGAGAAAACTGCACTGAAAACATTGATGACTGTGCTAATCACCTATGCCAGGTAAAGTAATCTTTGGTTAGTGTACAGTAATAGTAATGTACAGTACTTACGTTTTATTGTGGATTACTTTTGAAGTACAGTGTTGACAGTTTTGCATGATCTGTACTTTAGAACTTTTATGCATATATTAGCATTTTAGTATATCAATTTGCTTGTTTGAAATGATGAAAATTTCCAATTATAGAAACCATATTGTAAAACATTGTCATGTTTTGACAAATAATTCTGAATAAAAATGGTGATTAAACTTTATAATTGTTAATATCATGATCAGAATGGAGCTTCCTGTGTTGATGGAGAGAACGAATATACCTGCAAGTGCATAAATGATTATACTGGGAAGTTCTGTGAAGTAGGACCAGCAGTATTTCTACAGACTTCACCATGTCAGCAAAATGACTGTCAGAATGGAATATGTTTTGTTCCACCCAATTCTAAAGATTATGTGTGCAAATGCTCTCCAGGATTTTCAGGTAATATTTTTCTCATAGGTTCTCTTTCCTGTGTTAAAAACTCTTGTACTAATATATTGAAGTAAGAATAGTAATTACAATCAGGACAGTTACCATACAATTCATTATTTTACTAAGTACCTTATAGTAGTGATAAATTCATATCTTGTATTTTACTCAAGCCTACTGTGAATTACTCACAAGATTTTAATTTTTCAGGAAAACACTGTGAATATCTTACAAGGGTACATTTTGGCACCAATAACTCCTTCCTGGCTCTAGAACCCTTAAAGACTCGACCTACTGCCAACATCACTTTCCTTTTCCGCACAACTAGTCAAGATGGTGTCATACTTTACACAGGCGATTCTGCCCATCTTGCTGTGGAGCTTTTCAAAGGACGTCTCAGGATTTCTTTTGATGTAGGAAACCACCCAGTTTCAAACATGTTCAGGTACGAAAACAAAAATATTTCATGTTCACTGTTAAACCAGGGATTTTGAATGTCGATCTAAATGTTTTTCGTAAACCCAACATTTTCCTCTCGCTTTCCCTCTTACATATGTAAGAAACTTGCACAGCTTTTCTACTAGTAGGGATACTTTTGAAACTGCTCCTTTATCCAATCTATTTTGACTATACAGTACTTGTTTCTGTTTTTTCTATACAGTAGTACCAGATCTTTTTTATAATCTGCTATTTTCAGCATTGTCTAATATTCTGGAAAAGGCATATTTGCTTTTAAATCGTCTTTATCTCTCTGCTCGGGCTGATCCATAAAAGTAAATAGATTCCTAGGCTGGACAAGAGAGTAAAATAGTCTTTCCCAGAATTCATTTTTAAGATGTATTGTTATTTGTATTGGATCATTAGAGCATAAGCTAACTTCAGTGTAACTTTGCAGAATTGGCAGAAGAGAATTTCTAACTTCTTGCTTTACAGTAACAAATAAATATTATGTTTCAAAGATGGTATATACCAGATGTTTAAGTTTAAATAAACCAGAAGGACTAGAACTTTTGTTTGCTGGGTATAATAAAGATGGCCTTATATTTACAGCTATGAAATTGTGAATGATGGCGGTTGGCACGTATTGGAGCTAATAGTTGAGAAACAGAATTTTACACTCTGCATTGACCACGGTGCCGCGCGTTCCATTGTCAATGATGGGGTCAATGAATACCTGCAGCTCTCTGTGCCACTTTACTTTGGTGGTTTACCCAAGGAAGTAGCTCAGGCTGCTACCAAGAATTGGCATTTGAGGGAAACCGGAAGTTTCAACGGTAAGGAAAGACACTAGTTTTGCTTAACCTATACTGTAGTTGTTAATGATAACCAAGGGAAAGGCCAGTTTTGGTTTGTTTATTAGCATAGTCATGATGATCAATTTGCCTTGATAATATTTAGCATTGTTAGGATACTCTAGAAATGAAATAATTTTTACAAATATTTTTCTTTCATTAAATGAAAACAGGATGTCTTGAACGCTTGTACCTTAACGGCCGACTCACAGATTTGGGATCAGGTCAACAACACAAAGTAGCTCCAGGATGTGGTGGGGAAGAGACTGTCAGGGATCAGGGACTTAAGCACCACCATAACCGTGTATCAAGCCCTGGTGTTCTTCTAGAAGAGGAAAAGACATGTGGTGACAACTGCGTTGTAAATGAAGTACAGGTAGGGAAAAATTATATACAGTATAGTACTGTACAGTACTTATGGTAGTAAAATATTTGTTTTGTTGTCCTAAGAATAATCTTGACAATGTGGTTAAATTTGGAGCATTGATCTGGTTTGTCCTTTGTGTATTCCATCTTTAAAATAGATAATTTCTCCAGCTATAGCTGGGACAGCTGTTGAATTCATCAACCAAGTATTTTAGTTAATGGCAGGTAGTGTACGTAGGCGAGTCGTCCCGGACACAGTTTCTGTCAAACTTTTCACTTTTGCCTTTGTTTGTAACAAGTACTGACGTACTGTTGGGACCTTACCAAAGGCTTACATCCTTTTTCTTATTCTTATCAGAGTGTGATTCAGTGATTCATGAAGCTGACTATGGATGTTCAATCTCGTAAATGCTGGGAGAAAGGGTAGGCTTTGTAACTGGTTTATGGCTAGACCAATGGTAGAGACGCACACTGTTGTTCTTGAAAGGGGCATGATTATTCGCATTCATCCCCATGTTCCGAGATCAGATCGTGGTCTCCAATTTAGTGGCAAACTTACACTTCGTGAAGTCTTGTGCACTTCACAATTAGAAACTGCCAACCATCTCCCATCTTTTTACGAGGGACTGCATATATTTCTGAATACATGCAAATGTATTCTACAGCTGTCTACCAGGGAAAGTGGACATCTCCTGCAATTGGTATTGTAGATTGGGTATTTCTCAAGTTGGAGTATCTGTCACCGATCACAAACTTGCTCTTCTTCCTTCACTGAGAGAAGCACCTCTTGGTCATGAATGTAAATGGTTACTATTCACAGTTTGGTCTTTTGACTGAAGGATATTAGGCCTTTCTTCTTCATGGGAGTTGCCTATGCTCGTGAGAAGATATGAGCTGACAATTAATATTTCACATGCTAGCCTTAATATCGGCAAATAGAGTAGGCACATTGCAGTTTATCTTATGCAATAACCCATGCTGATAGTTGGAAGGAGGTCTCTTTTTCTGCTCAAATTTGTAACCAAATCCCAGAACCCATTAGAGACAACCTAAGGTTTAAGATCTTTTCTATCCCCTCTCTAACAACATTGTTAGTTTAAAAAATTAATTTATAAAAGCATATTGGCTAAAAGAAGAAAGGATCTACTACTGTTACAGCTCTAAATTTAAAGATACATAGTCAAAAAGAATGCTACAGAAACTAGTAAAGTTATAAGACAAAGTACAGTATAGTGTTTCATCTAGAAATTTAATAAATACTGAAATTTAATATGACTTGAATGTGCTTTAGATGATTGCTTGTCCAGGTAAAACATAATTCCATGACACATTAAATAACATTTTAGATTTTTATCATGTCCAACTCACAAGCAGCCCTCATGAAATGTTTTAACAAATTAACCTACATGTATGGTTTTGGTAAACAGATATTTGGACAAAAGTACATTCATACTATTGTTGATTAAACGAAGAAAGATAGTCAAAAGATTTAAGTTGTAGGGTATATTTGTACTGTATTAATTTATTAATTTTAGGAGGGCATACTAACAATATCAGACAGATGTTCATAATTGCTTTTATTTTGATCTCCATGTACAGTACTTTAAAATTTACACTACTAACATCATGTTAAAATATATTTTCATCAACTTAAAATCCAAGTGAATTTTAATCTTTATCATTTGTTGGTGTATCATTCTAGAAAAAATGCATAAAGTATTTGTGAATTTGAGCATACAGATATTATTACATAGGTTCTCTTAATAAATGTCAATGTTATGCATTATTGATTTGTTTCTTTGTTAGATCCACCCACCGGTCTTGGAGGAAGCTCACAGGAAGAAAGAAATAGTGGTTGATGATGTCGAAAGAAGAGATCCATGTGAAAATCACAAATGCAGACGTGGAAGATGTAAGGCCAAACGGGAGAATAACCGTCTCGACTACTACTGCCGCTGTCGTACTGGCTGGTCAGGCAGATTTTGTGATCAAGGTGAGGCTGTAGAAAAGATAATGTTGGGTGGAAACATGTTATATAACTACTTATGTATAAAATGTATACTACTGATAATACAATGGTCCCTGATATTTCTTTGTTAGTATAGATGTATCTTAAATTATCAAAATTTACCCCCAAGATAAATTTAAAATAATGTAAAGTAAAAATAAATTTTTTCTTAGTCATTACCACTTTCCTGACTATACAAACCCAAGTCTTTTTAAATAGTACTTCTGCTTCCGCTGAGCCACCTGGGAGAAAGAAAAAAGAACCCTGTTCTCCTGTAAGGCTATATAAACAACTCTCCGTTCTGAAAGTAACAAGCTTAAGATTTGCTGGAAGAACGAGGTTGGCAATAAACCTTATATAGATACTCAGTTAGACTACATCCAGGGCCCAAAGGTAACCGGAGGGCACAGCCTACTTTCCCACCAACTATTCTCGGACCATAGGAGAGAAGCGGAACACATGTCTACCACGTAGGCTTCCACTCAACGGGGGAATCTAGGCTTCATATAAGTAATCAAGCTTGTTGGATCAATGCTCTTCACCCCAGAGGAGTTAACCAAAAACAGAACCATACATCAATTCTCTTAAACTCCCCTGACAAGTCATCTTTAGGTAGACACTTCCTTTTTCCCGTCCCACTTTCCTAGAGCAAAAGTCGAGGAGAAAACACTTAGAGATTAGAAAACCAAGCCCACCCTCCCAGGATTACGTTTCTATCTAAACATGCGCTAGCTTACATGTTGGATGGCAACGACCGGGTCTGAGGATTGTCTCTCCGTCTTGCGTGTAACATACCATAGGTAATAAGCATTGAAGGTAAACTGCCTCTTTCATACTCCTGCTTTCAACATCTGCCTTAGTGTGGTAGTCTTTTTTAGACATGTTCCCACACCATGTACTTCGTGCACTTTAATGCTTAGGAGAGTCTTGCTGCCCTTGCTCTCCTGAATGTTTCCCATAACCAAGCTGCTGTTCCTTTTGGCTATCTCCTGATGGTCCTGACAGGATATAGAGATCCTCCAGTGAATCAGAAATGGAACTGAGGGAGGAGATCGAGGAAGAGTCAAATATTTGTCATTCACTGTATGATTGATTCTGTAATTTGGCCATAAATTCCGGTAAGAATTTTAAGTCATTTTGTTCCAAGCTTTGGATCGCGAGACCAGATAGGAGATTTTATGTAGCTAGCTAATTTTTATTTTGGCTGATGCCAACACTAGGAGGTCAAGGTCTCTTTCTGTTGCTTACTGCAGGGGCTTGATTAAATCTTTCCTGTAGAACAACAGAAACTTCCTGACCTCCCTTTCTGGAAGATGTAGCTGTTGGGGGTGATGCTATAAGCCCAAGAGTGAAAATAGCTCGATAAAGAAACTAATACTTTTCCTAGAAATAAACTATTCATAAGGTAATGAGAAGAAAAAAAATCCAACAATGTTAAAATAAACATTATACTGTATAAACTATACTCGGCCTGCTTGTTCAACGTTCCACCGATGCAACAGCCCGATTAGGAAAATCATACAGCATGGAGATACTTCCGGTGGCTCCCAGGTTGAGACGTCAAGTAGGAAGACCTAGCCTAGTGTACCTCGATAATCCTTAATTGCTGGCAATGACATCTTTGTTTTTCAGGAAAAATATCGGTTAGTCTGTTAAGGCAAATACGAAGGTAGAGACTAGACCAGCTAAATATTTTTTCTGCAGATTAGCGCAGAAGACTGCCCACTTAGTTTGGTAGACAGCCGTGATGGATTTCCTCAGGCATCCTGAATCTCCTGTAGTTCACCTTGAAAACCCCTTCTTCCCAAGGAGGAACTGGATAGTCTCTACCTGTGATGAGACATGGGTAGGAGCACATTGCAGTACGTTTTCACATGGGGTTGGCATTGTATGTCTGGTCATGGTGGCAATTCTTGCATGCCAGCTCATCCAAAAGAACAACAACTAGGTCTGGGTTCCATTCCATGTGTAACCACTTTCATACAACCAAAGTTAACTGAAGATTGAGAGAGGTTAGAACCTTCTCTAGTACTCGTCTGAGCAGGCAGAAGGGGGGAACGTGTACGTGTCCATTACTTTCCCTGGAGTGCTGGAGCACATCCTCTGTAAATGCCATTATGTGTGTGACTGGTGAGCAATAGGCTGGTCACAACAGGTTTATGGTCGCGAAACCCCTGGATGTTAAGAGGCCTCACCACGTTTGAGTAAAAACTTGACTTCTGCAGCCGAGTTTGTCTTGTTATGATATTCTGCTTCCTCAGGATGAATCTTACTCTTACATCTACTAGGTTTTCCATTGTCCTAGAGTGAGCCTGTCACCAAAGTGCACAAGGAGTGAGAAGCTATGTTGTTGCTCATTAGCCCCTGCCGAGTGACCTCTGGAGTCCAACTTACATGGATTGTGTTCTTACGATGGGTTCCCCACCATTCCTTGGATGCGTCTGCGACTCCAGAGGTGCATATTCCAGCGGATTGCCTCTTTGGGAATCCTTTGACAGTGACGACTATCAAACAAAGGAGGGGGTTCCTCCATCCCTGACCATGGCAGACCAGCCTGTACATTCCAATCTCTGATACTGTGTGGATAGGGGAAACACCTTTGCTACCATTGAATATAACCTTATTCCCAGAAACTCCATTTCTTGTGTGGGGATCAACTTTGACTTCTTTCCA
This sequence comes from Palaemon carinicauda, assembly GCF_036898095.1. Taxonomy (NCBI): domain Eukaryota; kingdom Metazoa; phylum Arthropoda; class Malacostraca; order Decapoda; family Palaemonidae; genus Palaemon; species Palaemon carinicauda. The sequence continues at coordinate 1,786,178 of NC_090739.1, read as the reverse complement.
CTTCACGATGATCCCCAGTTCGGCACAGAAGTGCAGAGTCCATCTCTTTACTAAGCCAAGGCTTCTAAATGAGGAAGAAAGGAGTAGCCAGTCCAGTTAGCAAAGTAGTCTAATCCACTACAGACCTGAATAGATAGCAGGAAGTTGATCTTTTCATCACTGCTAGGGAGTCTGTTAGATAAACCTGTTCAAGGTGGCCAGATAAATGACCAATCTCCAAACCCTGTTGCCTTCATCCCCATGAAGAAGCAACTGTAGAAACCCAGAGATTGTTCTGAGGTTTCCTGCACTGGAACTTTTGCAGGAGACGAAGGTCCAATAGAAATCCCTGTGGTAAGACTGGAACTTTTGCAGGAGACGAAGGTCCAATAGAAATCCCTGTGGTAAGACACGAACGGCTAACTCATTCAGGTGTGAGCAAGAGAGGACTTGGATACGATGTGATAACAGTCCTGTAGCACTCATATGGTCCACTAGTCAGTCTTATGTTCTTGTCAATTTCCCCAGTGGCTTTTGACATAGCCCACCTGTAAACACTCGGGGGTTGCTACAGCTATTGCTGGAGAGACTTGCTCCTCCTTTTCCTTATTTGAAAGAATCCCGATGTGGAACGAAACAACTTAAAGAATAGCAGCCTCATGTGACACAGTATCGCTGTTGCTTCTCTTAAGAGTGAAAGGCTGCAATGACAAGGTTGAGTCTGGTGAAGGGTCCTGGTACATGCTTGTTGACCGGAATGACACTGCCTTTTGGAACAGTCTTGGCTCATTTTCTTCCTATACTCCACCATCTTATCTACATTTTCCTGGGCAGAAAAATGGCCGTCTATGTGAGCGGAGAGTTCCCCAACTCCAAAGGTCTCTGCTGGCTAGACATTTGTGTAGCTTGCTAATCTCATGGTCAAGCGTCCTCAAGATTCACTTCTTGGTGTTGAGGTTGTGATTCGTCAGGAAATCAGTGGTTTTATGGTCTTAAAAGAGATTGGTATATCTCTTGCGAACTTCTGGGTTACTCAAGTTCTTCCCCATGGCGAAGAGCACTGGAACAGATGGAGCCAGGAGGTAATGTGACTTGCTGTAACAGATGCAGTATCCATAATCATTGTCTCAGCCGCTCTTCTTGAGCGAGCTTCTCCACCGTCCAACTGGTTACAAGGTAGCAATATTTTCTCCTACTGTATAGGGAGAAAAAAAAAAAAAAAATTGCCTCCTCCAGCACCAGGTAGAACTTCCTCTGGATGTCAGGAGGTGAAATTGTTTGAGAGGGGAAGGGTTATTGCCCTCTTGACCTCCCAAATGTCTCTCCCCCTCCAAAAAAAAAAATGACTGTTCAATAGCTATGACCAACTGCTTTTTAGAATCTGGGAGGACTTGCAATAATGCTCTGGAAAACAAATTACAGCTTCCCGTCAAACAACGTAGACTTAAGGACCAAGTTCAAGGGATTTAACTCTGATCTACCTCTCCTCTTTACATTTGGAGAAGAATGAGAAGGATTCTTCCCTACTCCTCTATGAATACAATCCAGAGAGGAGAGGAGAACCACATTCTGTTGGATGAGGGACCCTTACTAGTGCACACGGCATGCCACTTCTCTGTTTCTCTTCTCTAGGAGTTTGTACCTGGCAAAGTGTTGTGAGTCTTTACTAGCTGATCCCACTGAAATATACGAATCTCCCTGGGTGGACAGTGACAATTTTCGATGATATCAACCACTTTGGCTAGGCTGAGGACAGTGTCATCTTGCTGCATCTCTCTTTCTTGCTCGGGGAAGCTTCACCCTAGGTCCTTAAGCTGGAACTGGAATCCCTCTCGGCCTTCTCTGGCTTGGCTGAGGACAGTGTCATCTTGCTGCATCTCTCTTTCTTGCTCGGGGAAGCTTCACCCTAGGTCCTTAAGCTGGAACTGGAATCCCTCTCGGCCTTCTCTGCAGCGACTACTACATCTACCTGATGCACGATTCTTCTGACTCTGAGAGGGTGAAGAGTGAAAGAGACTGCAGTCTAATTAAATTTAGTCCAAACAGGAGAAAATCCATGTGTATGAGTGCCTGCCAATGGAATAGTGTATTGCCCACTCTGGTGGGCAGGAATCTTTGTCAGTCTTCTTAGGTGAGGGAGGGGGAAGGATGGGATGGCACACTACTCTCTTCCCTGGGGGTGTGTTGGGAACAAAGGTATCCAACCATGTGGCAAACCAGATCTTGGTGTTATGTCTTTGGGGACTGCAGATGAGGTTGGCACCAATTAGCATTTCCTCAAAGGCTGAGGTCGAGATCGAAGTTGTCCTCAAGGAATCTGTTCCATGCCGGTGCCGAGGAGGGGGGAAGAAGTTAAGAAACCCCTCACACTATTCCCTGAAGAGGAGATTGTGATATAGGTGAAAACTATATTGAATACATTGGAAGGCCCACAGCAAATCCCAATGATGGATGGCAAAGCCTATAAAAAATTCTTAAGGGTCTGTAGTCTCTTAGGAACCCTGTTTATATGATTGTTCAAGCATCCTTGCCCTTTACATCCAAAGTTGTGTGCTCTCAGAACAACGTAAAAGATTGATAGCCTTTCTTCTGGTTGTAGAAGCCCCAAGTTCGGGATCTAGGTGGACTTTCTGCTGATCAGCCTGAGGCTACTGAAGTCTTTCATCTCAAAAGGAAAATACCTCCAAAGCCCCATATACTTTGCATGCTTTATACACTCCTTCAGAACGTATTCCCAATAACGAGTGGGAAAGAATCTAAACAACAATGCCTTCCTTGTGGATGGGAGCTCTGCGAGGCATGTCAGGAAGAAGTGCTTAGGAAGGATGAGTTGGGAAGAGAGCGCATGTCCCGTCTGGTTGGTGCTTCCGTATAGAGGAGCAATGTCCGGGAAGAATAATTTCTGGCAGACCTACTTGCACTGAAGATGCTCCTGGGTAGCGCCTGGAAGACACGCTCTTTAGGAAGGAGCACCTGTACTCTTGGTAACACATGCATCTGGTAGAGCTACTAGATGTACATCTGGGAGATGCATCCATGCTTGATAGATAGCTTGAAGAGAAGGCAAAACTGGGCCAGTGCATACAAGGCACACGCAGCTGGAGGGAGCGAATCTTGGGACGCGTCAATAAAAGAGATTTGGTGCTTGGTAGATGTGCATGGTCGTCATCGTCGGCGCCCGCTCGTGTCCGAGTATTGGGTTCTGTCGTTAGCCATCAGCCTCCTATCTTTGGGGTGGGTGCTTATGTCTGATGTGGCTGTTAAGTCCTAGTCTGTGGTGGAAGAGTCGCGGACAGTGTTCACAGGGGAGGGTAGATGCTGGGCGGGGCTGTTCTAATCGCTCTCTCTCCTTCTCATCCTAGCCTCCTCATTTTGTATCCTCTTCTCCTCGAAGTCCACGGTGCCATGGTGTACTGTACTCCTCCAGGTATTCCTGTCCCTGGCTGTTTCTTCCCATGAGGAAGGATCGATGTCAGTTAGAGCCAGGGTGCGCTTTAGTTGATCTTTATAGCGCATTTTTGGGGCTCCTTGTGGTCTGGTGCCCTGGGTCAGTTCTCCGTAGAATATCTTCTTTGGGAGCCTAGATCGATCCATCCTATGCACGTGTCCTGTCCAGCGGAGGTGGTAGTGGACGATGGTGGCCTCCACGCTGGTCAACGAGGCACGTTCTAAGACTTCAATGCTGGTGGTGTGGCTCTCCCAGGGGATTTTCAAGATCTGCCTCAGTTTCTTTTGTTGGAAGCGTTCTAGGTTTTTAATATCGCTTCTATATAGCGTCCATGTTTCACATGCATACAGGAGCGTGGAGAGGACTACTGCCCTGAACACCATTATTTTGGTGGTCATTGTCAGTGCGTGGTTGTTAAATACGTGGCAGTTGAGTCGGCCAAAGGCGGAGTGGGCTGCCCTGGCCCTGATCCTGTTCTCCATGTCCTTTTTGCTTGTGGGAGCTGATGTTAGGATGCTCCCTAGGTAGGAGAACTGGTACACCTGTTCTAATGGTTGGTCATTCACTGTGGTATTTAGGTTTGGGAGCATCAGTCCTGGTGGATGTTGGACGAGGGTCTTGGTTTTGTCTATGTTGACTTGCATCCCAAAACGTTTATAGGCAGAGTTGTATGCATCAGCTAACGACTGCAGGTCCTCTGCCGTCTGACCTGGGGTGGCATTGTCGTCAGCATACTGCAGTTCTCGCACTGCACACAAGGTGGTCTTGGTTCTGGCGCGGAGTCTAGCGAGGTTGAAAACGCCTCCATCCATGCGGAAACGTAGGTCGACTGAGGGTGTGTCTGGGGGAATCTCATTGAGCATTGCTGCGGTGTATAGCGAGAAACACGTTGGGGCCAGAACACAGCCATGCTTCAGGCCGCCGTTGATGGAGAATGGGTCTGAATGAGTGTCTTGGTGGCACTCTCTCCCAACCATTCCGTCATGGAGGGCATGCACCAGCTTGACAAAATCGGGTGGGCAGCCATATCTTTTGAGGACAGCCCACATGACAGGTCGAGGTACTTTGTCGAAGGCCTTTTTCAAATCCCAGAAGATGAACATTATGGGCTGTTGTTGTTCGAGGCTCTTCTCTTGTAGTTGTCGCGCGTAGAAGATCATGTCTATGGTCCCGCGGGAAGGTCGAAAGCCGCACTGGGACTTTGGCAGGACGTCTTCTGCGAGAATAAGGAGGCGGTCAAGGAGAATCCGAGCGAAAATCTTACTCGCGATGCTTAGTTGCGATATTCCCCGGTAGTTGTTACAGTTCTCCCCGTCTCCCTTCTTGTAGTTGGTAATGATGTTTGCATCGCGGTAATGATGTTTGCATCGCGGAAGTCACTTGGGAGGGTCTTGGTCTGGTCTCCCATATTTTCAGCAAGGAGCATCAAACGGTTCCTCAGCCCGGGGCCACCGTGAGTGAGGAGCTCCAACGGGATGTTGTCTGGCCCTGGGGCTTTGCCGGGCTTCATGCGCTGCAGGACCTAGTTGAAGTCCTGGATGGAGGGTGGTAGTGCCATCCAGTGACGGACGGGATGCTGCGGGGTCATTCGCAGGAGATCGCAGGAGATCGTCTGGGGTGTCTGCTTGGTCATTGAGGAGGTTCTCAAAGTGAGACCTCCACCTGGCCAGGATGCCCTCGCTGTCGGTGATGGTCGTGGCCCCATCCGCGTTCTTCAGGCCGCCCACTGATGACCGTGTGGGACCGAATATTTCCTTTGTTGCTGCATAGAAGGTGCGCAGGTCACGTTGGTCAGCGAAACTGTATTTATGCAGCTTTTCTTTGCCACCAGGTGTTCTGGGCTTCACGAATCCCTCTTTGGTCATCAGCTTCAGCCACATTGTGAGCACATTTGTTAGCAGCTGTTGGTTGGTTTTCTAAAGTCAGGCATGCTTGTCATTTGGTTTCAATGAGAAGAGAGATGGTAGCATCATTCTCATCGAACCAATCCTGCCGTTTCTTGGGGTTGTAACCTAGTGTTTCCTCCGCGGCACGGGCCATGGCGTTTCTGAGGGTGGTCCAGTGGTGCTCAACAGTGGCCTGACCCACGGGGTCTGCAGGCCTCCTTGTAGTTCCGTGCCACCTGTGGGTTGCGGAGCTTGCTACGATCAAAGCGTTGGTGTGGTACGCTGTCAGGTGCCCTTCTGGGTGGTCGTAGGGTCGTCATGGAGAGTCGGGAGATGAGGAATCTGTGGTCCGTCCAGCAGTCGTCCGCTCCGGATCGGGTGATGCGGACGTCTCCTTGGTCTCTGGCTCTGGTCAGGACGTAGTCCAGGGTGTGCCAGTGTTTAGACCGAAGGTGTCTCCATGTGGTCTTTTGTCACTTTGATAGCTGGAAGATGGTGGCGCTGCCTGGATGGTGCGGTCGAGCTGGGTGTAGAAGGCAGCTTTGTCATCATCGGTTGAGGTCATAGTCGGGGCGTAGACAGAGATCAGGGTGAGGTGTCTGTCCTGCGTGATGGGGATGTGGACAGTCATCAGGCGTTCACTGATGGCCTTGGGAGCAAGGTTGTGCTGCTGCACCAGCTAGGAACGGATGGCGAAGCCGACACCGTGGATGCGAGGCTCCTCTAGGGCCTTGCCTTTCCAGAAGATGGTGTAGCCTGTTCCAGCTTCCCTGATGTTGCCCTCTTCGGGTAGTCTGGTCTCGCTAAAAGCCGCCACATCAACATTGAAGCGTGCTAGCTCCTTGCAGACGAGGGCTGTATGTCATTCCGGGCGGTTGGTGTTCGTCACGTCTTGGAGGGTGCGGATGTTCCACGCACCTAAGGTTAATATTTTTTTCTTGTTGTTTCGACCGCATTAGTGGGATGTCCGCCAGCCGCGGTGAGCTGACCAGTCGGGTTTGCCGTGTCCGATGTTTACCCCACCTTTTCTAGGGGCCTCCCCATGTGGGGTGGGCTGCGGTGTCCTCAATAGGCCAGCCCAGTCACGGGTCCAGCTGCCGAACTCTGATGTCACGGCACCGTCACCAGAGAGCGACTGAATCTTAGACTCGGTGCCTGAGTGCAGTTGTGGGCTGAGGGCTAACAGCTATCCAGGCCTGCCCCCTTCACCCACGGTGCTGTCGCCTCAGGACTTGGTGGTGGTGATGATGATGGTGAGAAAGAGATGACGAAGGGTGGAGGAAACGACAGAATGCCAGTAGCTGGGTATATTGTTTTGGGTGGTCGTGGCTTTGCAACGGCCACGCACACACACTTGGCCCACATCGTTTTCACCGCGGCTCAAGACATATGAGACAAGCGGCTTCTCCGATGTTGGTTGCATCGGGCTGCCGGGTTCTTGTTATGTCAAGGCCCGCCTTGTTGCCTGCCCGACAGTCATTGCCCTCTTCCGCCGGCGCTGGGAAGCTCCGCCGTTGGGGTCTTGTTTCGTTTGATTTTGGAGTTTCCCTTCTCCTGGCCTTTGCCTAACTGAAATAAAGGAGAAGGCCTATAGGGTAGATATGCTTGAAGAGAAGGCAAATCTGGGCCAGTGTATACGAGAGACACGCAGTTGGATGGAACGTCTTAGGACACATCTACGTATAAAGAGAGAAGTCTGGAAGGGATGTTAGAAGGGAAGGCAAATCTAGGGTAGAGTGTTCGAGAAGCACACATCTGGGAGGTGTTGAAGTCTGAGAAAGAGCTTTTAGTAAGTTTAGAGACAAATCCTCTTCAAGCAAAACTCCTGGATGAGGCGCGATTGGAAGAGCGCACTGGCTAGTTATCTCCTGAGGAACTGAAAAGGTAGACTGCCTACGAAAGTCATGTCTACAAGCCACCACCAGAAAAGAGAAATGGCAAAGGTTTCGGAACAACCTTGCGGTAGTGTTCCGAAGGGCAACACGGATAGACAATTCTTTTATTTTGTCAGTGGCGAGTGTCAAGCACTCGTTTACTGGACCTCTCGGCCCTCTCAGCCCTCCTATCTGGAGAATCGGGAACAAAGTTCGCCTCAGAAAGGGGCCTGGGAAAACCTCTCCCTCCATATTCGGACTGAAGTTTTCACAGGCTGCTCTGAAAACACTCAAGGAAGGGCAAGACTAGCTGAAGAAGCAAGAGCTGAAGAGCACTTCCCTCAGGATAGGCACCTAGGAGAAGACTCTGATAGTAGAGTGGAGACTACACAGATACTTGGAACACGGAACCTTAAAGGCAAATTCAGGAAGCTCTAGTAAGTTCCAAAACTATCTGGAGAAACAGGAACTGAAGGGCGACTGGGAGAAGACACTCCCTCTAAGGATAGACTAGAAACTAAGCAGCTTTTCCGAGGACACCAGAGCTGTCTGTTGAAAGGTCTAGAAGTTCCAAGACGATCTGGATGAGAGATACCCAAGAGGCGTCTTAAGATCCCCTTCGAACAGGAATGATCTCTGGCAAGGTTGAATAAACCTTGTGAGCACACTCCAAAGCTTGGTTCTGGATGAGACCACCAATTTTGTCAAGGCTCAGAGCTGAAGGAGTCACCCGCAGTCCCCATCAGCTCCTTGTAAGGGAGAAATCCTATGAAGTCTCCCCTAAATGTCCCTAGACAAGGCTAGGTATGAAATGTCAATGACTTCTCTGGAAAGGTCTGCTTCTGCGAGGGCCTCCATGGAAATGCCTGCCTCAGTCCTTTGGGGGCTCTACACACAATCTGAAATAAAAGATGGAGGGAATGCCTGCCTCGGTCCTTTGGGGGCTCTACACACAATCTGAAATAAAAGACACTTCCTACTTCAAGGATTGTCAAGGTAAGGCCACCCATCTTGCCCAAATGGCCTCCGAAGGCAGATTGGAGAGGAGAGAAGGGAATTATCAGAGTTAAATTAAGACATTGTGACTTAAACATCTCAATGATGACCCCAAGGGGAAAGTGAAACTGTCTGCCATTGAAAACTGCTTCCTTAAGAATTACCAACCAAACTTGAGAAAGGTCTCGAAGTTCAGTCCCCTCCCCCCAATTGTCAGGAGAGACGAACCATAAAATAAGAACACACACTTGTCACAAGAAGCCCTTGGTTGAGGTCAAATACTCTGCAGGAAAGACAATGGGGAGGAAATATTTCTTACTCTCAAGAAGGCAATGAACTTTCGCCAAACAACCTTTTCAAAGTAATCTTTAAACATGCTGGAAAAGAAAGAAAAAGTTAAGTATGCGGGAACGTCTTATCACTGACGACTGTTATTGTAAGCAGTTTGTCAGTGAGGCATAAATTTTATTTGCTGTATTCCAGCTTCACTGTTATTTACCTCCTATGTAAAGGACAATGGTTTGTATTTGTTTTAGAACCGATAAATGTTTGTAAATTATATAAGGACATCTACTGTACATGTACTATACTAAAAACAATAAATTTCAGAAGATTTTTGAATTACGTAATTATAGCTAGACATAAATTTCTAAACAATGCCTATGATAAAAATAAATTTCCGACTGCTGTACATATTATATTCTGTTTATTGGAAAAAAAAAATGAATAAAAATCAATCTTTGATACATAATGTTAGAGTTAATAAAGTTACTGAATATGCTATTTTTACCTTATATTAAAAATTCTCCACTTTTCCAGCTCCATCCTGTCGTAAAGAGCAGTTCACAGAGTATTATGTGGAGAATGGCTGTCGGTCTCGCAAACCAATCAAAAATGCTATATGTAGTGGTACTTGTGGTTCTCACTGCTGCAAGCCAAGGAAGACCAAGCAACGAACAGTGCGTCTTATCTGCAACGATGGTACTCGCTACTCTAAACAAATTGAAATTATCAGGAAGTGTCGTTGTTCCAGAAGATGTTACTGAAATCAAAAAGTTGGAGAATCAAACTACTTAGCATAAAAAAAGTAAAAACATTTCTTTTAATAATGTTTAAGATTATTTTACCGTGCAAGTGAGACAAAGTGTTTGTTTTGGACAGTGATGAAGAAGTATTACTTGTTGTGTTCTGTATACAAAGAAAAGAGAGAACTTTGGGAACCCTGTTGAAATGTTGGAGATTTATTTTAGAGATGGAAGGTCGTCTCATCTGAGTTTCTCATGTTAATGAAGATGTTTTTCCTTATAATACATACCTCTTGAGATTCACAAAACTCATGGACAAAACCAGTGACTGTGTATCTTTTTATCTCATCCTAATTGCAGAATATTTTTTAGAGATAATTAGACAAATACAATCTGGTACAGAAGGCTCTTGAAAGGGAGATGTAACTCCAAGGAAAGCAAGTTGATGTACATCTTTGTTGTAACTTGTGAATAAAAAAGGTGGACGTTGCAGCTTTATAGATATGGTCATTCTAAACTACTACTGCCTCTCCTGCTACTTTTACTTTAATTGTAGTACTACTTCTACGTGTGAAATTCTAGGTATACGTGGGGCTGACAAGGTGTGCCATTCTAGATATTTGACAGATAACCACACTCTTGCAGAATGCACTATTAAAAGTATTGTGTATCTTGATGTAAAGTGACTGCCAGTTATGAATACCTATTAATTGAAGTGTACTAAAACACTGATGTACTTCATGAAAAAAGTTTTATCAAGATCAAAAGTGAGCAGTGTAGTCAAAGTAGCCCAACTAACTTTTTTTTTTTTTGCAGCCACATAGCTCAAAAATAAAATTGAAGTCACCTACACATTTTACACATATCACTGAAGACACTGAATTACCATCTAATGAATCATTTCGGTAGTGTACAATACTTGTACAGCATTAACGTTAAAATATATCCATAGTACTTGCTCATTCTTTTGAAATGGAGTATACCAAGTTAACCAAAATAATTGTCATGCCACTGCAGCCACTACACCAGGTGTCATAAGAGTTAGTGGAATAATTGCATGTGTTAACTTTTGTGCTGAATGACCACATAGTAGATAATATATACAGTATAAATATATATATATAAATAAAACTAAATACTTTTCTCCCTGACTCTTTACCTCATATGCTGTTGTGTTTATGGACGTTGCAGCATCAAATATGTGTCATACATCAAAATATTGTATGTTTATTGTATGCATAGATTATGTAACTCACATGAACTTGTAACAAATTTGAAATATATTAAAAGATACTTACATATGAACTGATATTCATAAATCATTATCGTAAGTTTCAGTATGTATATAATGACAAATTTTAGCATAGTTAATATTGAATAAATCTATGAACTGTAATATTGAAGATGAAGGCTTTATTTACATGTAAAGGAAGATTGCAATTATTTTTGCATCTAAGTTCTGACACTTATACTTTCTCCTTCAATACTTTTATGTGTGCTATTAAATTATTTTATACTAACTGTCTTTGTACATTAGAACCCTTAACTCAAATTTTCTAAACCTATTTGACATTTATAATCCTTATATTTTGTACAGATACTTAGACTTATATGGTAGTCTGACATAGTGGAGAGATCCCATACCTATAGAATATAAGAAAATTATTGTGCGCTAACCTGTAAGAAATCTTTCATATTGTTAAACACCCAATTAGACCAAAATGGTTATCAAAGATCTGTAGATATCTTAACTGTATTTTTACAGTGTTAAAATTCTGTAAACTAATCAAAAGTTTGACTTGAAGCAATTTAATTTATTTTACAGTTCATATATTTAGTATTTCCAGTTAGTTATTCAAATTCCTACTTTTAATTTACAAATCGGTGACACCACTCTGTAAGTGTAATATGACAAAGTATATACAGAGTGGATATACGGTAAAATCTTTTTTGAGTCATTCTTACCCAATAGCTCTCCCATACTGCCTCCTTCAGTAAACCATGTGGCTCGCAATCATTTCTTTTTCGTCTGTAAACAAAAACAATGTCATTATTTTGTAGATTACATAATATTTCTAGATTTAAAATCTCATGAAACTGAAGTGTTAAGTGTGAATAGTGAGGTGTTTTGATCTATACATATTACTGGATGAATATACTGTACTATACTGTACCTGTAACATAACATGAACTACATTCAACTAATATTTGCAATCAAGCAAATGTGTGTGCCATATATAGTATCCCAGTAGGTGTTAGAACTCAAGAAAAAAATAAAAAGTCAGCATAGATATCAAAGTTACAGTGTTCAAGTATATATATACCTTGTTAACTTATCCATATTTTGTCTCTACTCATAATAACTTCTTTTCCTTTCCTTTTTGAAAGGTACTGGGGTTGTGATAGTCCTCAAAATTCATGAATAAGAACTGTTGCCATTATTCACCAGAACCATGATTGTTCATATTCTAGACATTCTAAGAGCAATTCTGTAATGCATTCTAACTTAGAAGACAAATGTCAGCTTGTGTAAATTCTACTGCAATCTTTAAAACTGTAGAGAATCTTATAAATCCCCTTTGTATCTCATAGGAAAGGTCAGGTTATTAGTTTTATATATCCTTCAATTTTTGTCAGGAAATTCAGTGATGTATATTTTACAAAATGTGAACAGTAAAGCAAAGACAGGCCCTATATTTCACTGTACTTAAGACAGTAAAGCCTTTTTAAGGTTTGATGTTCTTTAGAAGATAGAAAATAATGAGAAAAACAGGTGTCCACAAATTAAGAAATATTGATTGCTTAATGTACATCACAGAACGTAGTTACCTCCTATTACTATGGCAATGCAATATTGAATACATAAGTGGTAAAATACCTACTGAATGCAAATGGCAATTCTTTCTTTAATTTTTTCCGAAGATTTAGATCAATAGTGTAAAGTTATAATGGATTTAAAAGTTGAAGTATTATGTGTAAATTAACAGGCCAGTTGCAGATAGTTAACCTTGCATTCAATTTTTACGTAAATAAAAAATTTACATTGATTTTTGTAAGTAAACAAAAAATTATCTTCAAGTACAGTATAGTATGTGCTCCTTCAACTCTCACTAGTACATTGCCTGATTTTCATTCTCAAACAAGCTGGCGCTTTGATGATCCCTCCGGAATTCTGCACAAATATAGATACCACTTGATTTATTCTTTTGCCACTACAGTATTGCATGCGAGGGTATCAGAATACCGACACTTATTTCTATCGGAATACTGACCACTTAAGACTGAATTCCCTCCCATAAAAAATGTGGATTAAAAATGCTGATGACCATGAATTGGTGGAACCCAACACTTCAAAATCCTGCACTCGATTTACTAACAAACTCCCATAAAAAAATAAAACTTAGCTTTTGTCAAAATCCTGGTTTACTTCAAATCTCTCAACATAAAAATTTTGACATTCTCATAGTCTAATTCTGTGTAACTCCTCCTTATACTTATTTAATTTTTGTAATAGTAACACTTTCTTTTAACAATTAAAAATTAAAATTGGTTTAAAGTATATGCCTTGTTTTACTGTCGGTCTCACGCTATAATTATATGGCTTTTTCATTTATACATTTGTCCTTGCTCTATCTTTACATCGTTATTCCTACTTGCGTTTTACAGCTTGTAGACAGTGAAGTCACATTAAATATTCTTATAAAAACTACTACTAACCAATGATACGACCTGCAACTGATCAATGGAAAGATATTTAGAAACATTAGACTCTACGGTAAAAGGAAATTGTAATTTGCTTTTCAGTGCTGGAAATATTAAATCATATGCTCAAAGGAGAAGTTAGGCCAGGGAAATTTATTTGCGTATAATAAGACCGTTTCAGTTTTCCTTACCCTCTTATATGTCAGAGGCTGCCTAACTATTCTTAATCAAATTATTTATTTGATTCACTTGTTAGATGAAAAAAATTATTACACTTTCTGAGATGTACAAAACTTCAGTCTTAAATAATATAAACTTTACTGTGTCAGGTTGAGTTTTCTTATCCTGGTAACCTGGTTATTTTGTGCATGCTCATCAACCCATTGCAACAAATTTGAGATCAGCTTAAAATCCTACCCCACAGAACGGCAATTCTTATACTCATAAATTTAATCAATTGCACATCCTATCCCTTAAATTTCTCCAACAGTGCAAGTATACTTTTAGTCTATTCTAAACTACGGTAACTTCTTAGGCAGTGTCCTGCCTGGCTAGGGGGTACTGCTAAAAAAATAAACCAAATTACCTTTAATTTGGTCCATCCTGGACTCCTTTCTTTAACGGGACACTAGCCTAAACTAGGGTGACACATCCTACCTGTCAAAGATGGGCAAGCCTGAACCCACTCTGGAAAAGAAATGGAAAAATTATAATAAAATAGGTGACTATGTGGGCTGCTGTGGGAAATACGTGGGGTAAACTCTTTAATGTGCATTGAATAAAACTTGTCACAGGAGGTAATCTGGATTACAAAATACTGTATACAGTACATGGAGGTGGAAATTTTATAACCAAAACTTACAAGAGCACATAAGGAAGATAGAAAGTGAAAGAATGACACAGTTAGATAGACAGGTCTGTGTCCTAAGAAAGACACTTGACTGGGAAACAAGAGTTGAAAGGGTAATAAGAAAAACAGTAGCTACAACATAAGGCATGTAGGTTACTTTTTTATGCAATTGAAATATTTGGACAGGCAATGAAAAGGGAGGAAACTGGAAAATATGAATGCTATAAATACAGATTCATGGAAAGATAGATGATAACATTACCATTGAGAAATGGAAAAGGGGTGTGTCCAGAGGCAAAAAATTTCATTCAGATGGCTTGTACATGTGAGAAAAGGGATGAAGGAAACAACTAATGTAAAAATATCTATGATGTTGATAAAGTTATAAATATGGTGTTCAGTGGTAGGAAAATAGACTTGGATCTTACTGATTATTACCGTGAAGACAAATTGTTTGGTCAAGATGAGAAATAACTAGCCAGACTGGGTTCAAGTCCCACTCAAGCTCAGTTCCTTTGATCGCTGCAACCTCGCCGATCTTCTGAGCTAAGGATGGGGGTTTTGGGGATCCTATAGGTCTATCTGCTGAGTCAGCAGCCACTGCCTGGCCCTCCTGGGTCCTAGCCTGGGTGGTGGAGAGGGGTCTTGGGCACTGATCATATGTATAAATTGTCAGTCTCTAGGGCATTGTATTGTCTTGCTTGATAGGACAATGTCACTGTTCCTTGCCTCTGCCATTCATTAGTGGCCTTTAAACCTCCAAACCTAAATTTGATACAAAATCTGGCAGTACATGCAAACTCCATATCTTTTACCCCACTAACTATAAACCAAGCAGACAACAACAACAGAATACCTAAAGGGTAATACTGTAGTATAAAGATATAAATTTTGCCCTTAATATCATATGAATTAGTAACATTATCTATAATTACTTAAAATAAAACCACTTCATCAGAGGTTATTTTGTAGATGCCAAAAACTATAAAGTGGAGATAACAGAAATATGTTAAAAACTATAAAGTGGAGATAACAGAAATATGACAATCTTATAACAGAGTTTGTATTTTTCCTAACATACAAACCCGAATTCTTTACTATAGGAGATATTCTAGCGCGAGCTGGAAAATACGACAGAAAAACCTTAGCAAGGTCGTTAACGACCGGGCAGGTAATTACCCACCTGTTAGTGGTGGGGGGCCGCCGGTTGGTAGCTGCTGTTTACCTTCAATCGGATTCTAGCTAGGACTATCCTAGGGGGACAGTGATGGAGGGAAGATTTGTGTAAAGAATTCGGGTTTGTATGTTAGGAAAAATACAAACTCTGTTATAAGTTTGTCATTTGTTCCTACACTTGATACAAACTCTCATTCTTTACTATAAGAGACTTAGTCTTGAGGCCAGGGTGGCCAAGGAGTTCCCTATTCCTAGGGAAGATAGTCCTCAGACTAGACTCTTTTGAAGCAACAACCTTCCGTTAATCTTCTTTCTTTGTAGATCCCCATAATCTCAGCACGACTGAAGGTTTGCAGCATCAAGGAAACAAATGTTTCAAGATGAAGTGGGTCAGGAACATTCAACTCGGACCCTATCATACTTAGGATTCCCCGACCTTGCAAAGGGGAAACCTCGTGACCACGAGTATAACTTATACCCTGTGAGAGGAATCAGATAAGTATCATACCTTATTTCCATTGGCGAGTCCAGCTGAAACTGGATACAGACTAGGACCCCCAGATGGGAGGGAGAAGGAGACGAGGAAGATCGATGGATGTCCTTCTTAAAACCTAGTGTAACCCAGAATCCTAAGCCAATGGTTACTGTCCCCTGAAAGAGCGTAAGGTAGCTACAGCACCCGTTGACCTGTCACAATAGGCCCTATAGAAAGGGTGTCTAGAGACCTATGTGTCACGTCGCTCGAATAGTGAGTGGTGAATGTAGATTGGCGTTTCCAGACCCCAGTACTTAAGACTTGGGAGACTGAGAAATTTCTCTTAAACGCCAGTGAGGCAGCCACTCCCCTAACTTGAAGGGTTCTGGGTTGTGCTGCCTCTGGGTCTGTGTGAAAACACCTCGCAATAACTTTCTTGAGCCAGAAAGGGATGGTGTTGCGAGATGTTCTCTTCTTTACCTTGTTGGTACAAAGGAAGAGATGATGGAGATGTGGTCTGAAAGGTCTGGTGCGCTTCAGATATTTCTTTAGCGCCCTGACTGGGCATAGTAATGACTGGTCTATATCCTGTTACCTTATTGAGTGTGGAAAACTGAAAATCTCTAAATCTCTCATCGGTAGATGAAAGATTATGAGTCTAGCCACCAAGCCCGGTACGAAGTTGCGAGACACTCGCCCCCCCCCATCTCTTAGAATGGGTGACGTAAGACAAACCATGTAGCTCACTGACCGTTTTAGCCGAGGACAGAGGTACGAGGAAGACGGTCTTAAGGTTCAGAAAGTAGCCTGAGGCCCTTAAGGGCTCATAGGGCAGACCCTTCAGGGAACGTAAGACATGTCTCAAGGTGATGGTCTAATCTCAGCTGGGGGGCAAGATCACTCAAACCTCGAATCAGCCAAGGTGATGTCTTCTGAGGTGGAGAGGTCAACCCCTTCTCCGTCTACAGATGAGGCTCAAGGCTGAGCGATAGCCTTTAATCGCCGAGACTGAGAGGAGCTTTTCCTCACTGAGGTACAAAAGGAAATCTTGGAACTACTGATCCTTCCTTTTGAGAACCCAATTGCTTCACATTGTCGCTGTTGTATCGGTTAAAAAGTCCATTGTCTTGGCTCCAGCAGTTAGGACTTCTTGTAGGGACTGCCTGGAGTTTTGGTTTGACAAGTCCTCGTGGCTCTCAAGGTCGCCGACTGTATCAGACCACGTGTCAAGCCAGAAGGGACATTGAAGTCACTTCCATTGCCAAGGCTTCTGTGACTGAGAAGAGCCTGGAAAAGTAGAGTGTCTCTTCAAGGATTAGCCTGGTGTGAGGGGATCCAAGATCAGAGGAGAAGGGTTGACGTCTCTGATCTCGGTGAACAGACCAGGTTTAAAGGTTTAAAGGTCGCTCAAGAATGGCAGAGGCAAGGGACAGTGACATTGCACTAGCAGTTAGGACAATGTCCTAGACTGACCATATATGGTCAACGACCAAGCCACCTTTCCATTCCAGCTAGGACCAGGGAAGGCCAGGCAGTGGCTGCTAAAGACTCAGCAGAAAGATCTATAGGCTCACCCAAACCCCCCAACCTTAGCTTACAAGGATGGTAAGGTTGCAGGCACTAATGGCACTAACGAGTCTGAGCGGGACTCGAACCCCAGACTATCAAACACCAGTCAGAGACGTTACCAATCAGGCCACAGCCAGAAGATAATTCTGGTCTTGGGTTTGGGGTGGACTACATAGCCTGTCTAAGGCTGGAGCGTCGAGGGGTCGAGGAGACAGAATCAAATCGCCGAGGCATGAGATATCACACAGTTCTTAGAGTCCTTAAAAATAGGAGGATTCTAAGTTCCTCGACGGCAGCTCTCCCGAGGAATCCTCAGGCTGCGATAATTCTTCGAGTGTTATTACAGGTAAAAGTGGAGACGCGAGTAGCAGACAAACCTTATGTCTTACCCTCGTATCTTTCTTATTGAAAGGGGAAGAACGGTAGAAGTCGGAGTGTCTGGAGGTAATGGCGAAGACCGTTGATGAGAGTCGGAAGACTCTCGTGAGAATAAAACTCTTAATGACAATGGTCGCGTGCATAGCGCTAATTCCGTGCCTGCGCGGACACTCTGTGCTAATTGTTACGAGAGTCCGACTACTCGGCGTAACTGAAACTCAAAGGTTCCAAGCTGTGTGAGCTCGAAAGTCCAGCGCGCCAGAGGCCTAACGGACTCCTAAGGTCATGAGAACCCGTAGGATCAACATGACAAGAGTTCAAAGGCTCCCGATCACGCCAGCCGAAAGGGTGATCGTCACGAGACCCCGAGGGGTTCAACGTGAGGAGAACCAGTAGGTTCAAAAAGACGTCTCCTTACAGCACGAGGGGAAGAACGTCAGGGATGAAGATAACGCCTCCGCAGGGTAGATTTGTTCTCCCGAAGGAGAAAGTCGCTTAAGACAACGCCCTCGCTCTGCCCCTGGAGGAGAACCAAAAACCTAAGGGGGAGGAGCGTGGATCAGTATACTCCTACAAGTTTTCTCTCGTGAATGGGAGGAAGGTTCTCCAGAAGGAGATCGCCTAAAACAAGCTTTTTCCCTGCTCTATGGGGAAAAGCATAGGCGTAGTAATTTCTCTCTTGCGAATGAGGGAGAAGTCCTCCCGAAGGAGGACATCACCTAAGACAAGCTTTCTCCCAGTTCTATGGGAAAAAAGCTTAGGCGTAATAATCTCCCTCTCGTGAACAAGAACGGAGTCCTCCCAAAGAAGGACATGGGCTAAGACAAGCTTTCTCCCAGTTCTATGGGAAAAAAGCATAGGCGTAATAATCTCTCGCGAACGAGAGAGAAGTTCTCCCGAAGGAGGACATCGCCTAAGACAAGCTTCCCAGTTCTATGGGAAAAAACTGTAGGCGTAATAATCTCTCTCTCGCGAACGAGAGAGAAGTTCTCCTGAAGGAGGACATCGCCTAAGGCAAGTTTTCTTCCAGTTTTATGGAAAAAACGTAGGCGTAACAATCTCCTCGTGAACGAGAGAGAAGTCCTCCCGATGGAGGACATCGCCTGAGCCAAGCTTACTCCCAAGGAGAAGTTCCCCCCGAAGGAGGAACAAGCCTTAGACTTGCTTTTCCCCAGCTCAAGGGGAGAAAGCACAGTCTTCGGGGACGAGATAGCAGGGGTAAAACTCATTGAGCTGTTTGCAACTCTTCACGAAGGAGGGAAGGTTGCTTAATGGCTGAAGTGGGGAAGCTTTCTCTTGGAAGGGGGGGTGGTTCTCTCACGCAACCCAATTCCGAAGAAGGTTATCACTCCCTCGTAAGGGGAGGATCTCTAACCACTGGAGGCGAACCTCCTGTCAGCAATCTATGTTTCCCAATAGGTTAATCAAGTTGCAGGTTGACAACGAGTGCTACCTCGTAAAATGGGCAGCTCATGAGCTGCCACATGAAGCGCAGGATAACGAACAGAGCGGCCGAAGCCCTCGGCATTGCGTTCTACGTCGCTGCTATCTAGGTGTTTTCTTTTAGCCTCTCTAACACGTTTCCCCTTTCCCTCCTGCTCTCAACCGAAGAGAAGAAGGGCCAAACCCCTGCATCTTCTTCCGAGGTTTCCGAGAGACTCGTAATCCTTAACTCATTAGGGAGCAAAGGAACTGGGGAGATTGTCCAGTCTGAAACACGAGAGCGAGGGATTGAACCCGCGAGTGTATGACCGGAGATTTGCGTGTGTAGCACTAATTGCGTGCGAACACCTTGCGTGACGGGAGTCTGAAGACTCTGCCATAAGAGTAAAACTCTTGATTGTCATGGTCGCAGTGTTGGTTGAGCGTACGCGAACACTCCGCGCGACAAGAGTACGAAGACTCTCCGTCATAAGAGTAAAACTCTTGGCGACTTGTTTCACGAGAACCAGAAGGTTCAGCGTAATCGTCCGTGCCCCTAGAGGTTGTCTTGCGAGAACCCGAAGGGCCAGGGCAAAGGGAAACGGAAGTTTCCCTTGTCATGAGACACCGAAGTGTCAGCGAGACAAAATGCACGAGAGCCCAAGGTTTCAGCAACTTGAGCTGCGAGAAAACGAAGGGATAGCGCACCGGGAAACCGAAGTTTCCTTGTCATGAGACCCAAAAGGGTCAGAGATCGAGAATTCAAAGGCGAGAGCTATCTCTCTGAAGATAAAGAGTGAAGCGAGGAGAAGCGCTCTATCTGACTTTTCTAGAGCGAACGGAGACCTTCAAACTATTATACAAAGAAGAGGGTTCGAGGTCAGGACGTGCTTTGCCCTTGGCCGCGCTCCTGGCTTCTTAGATGGTCCCTCGCAAGAGAAAGACGACAGCGAGACAGAACGATGACGAGAGGGAGCATTCTTCTTAGGTTTGTGGCAAAAGCGCATATAGTCTCGAGGCGACCGAATTCGAGAAAAAGCGAGAATGATGATGTCTCTTCCTATATCGCCTGTCTCTTCGGCGAGAACATCTAGGTGAAGGCGTAAACAGGCATGCGGGAGAGTGTTCTCGCACGTCTGTGCCAGCCGTAGGGCGCGCGCACAGGAGAAAATTTCCTAGCGCGCACAGGAGAAACTTTCTTAGCGTGCGGGCGCATAGTGGAATCATATGGGACGTGCGGGTGTGCGCACATATCCTTGCGGATGCGGGAGAAGTCTGGCATACCGGTAAGCGCTGGCGCTTTGGTAGGGTAGGCGCACGGGAGAAGCCAGCATGGCTGACTTGTCAGAAGTTCTTCTATCAGTAGAAAGTTGGCGCGCAGGTTTTACCTGGCGCGTAAGATGGTGCGCAGTATGGCGGGTAGGAGAGTGAGATGTTGGGCACGTATGCGCACGTGCGGGAGAATGTTGGCGCGCGGGAGCGCGTAGGAGAGCACTGGTGCGCAGGAGAGTGCCACTGCGCAGGAGAGCGCCACTGCGCAGGAGATTGGTGGCGCGCAGGTAGTTTGCGCGCAGGTGAGCACATGGCGCATGATGGAGCTATGCTCTAGTTGAAGCGTACGCGCATGTTGGCGCGTACACTGTTTATGCCCAATGTTAGGGTAAGGAGGAAGCACTCTTAAGTTTGTGACGAGAGCGCTTATAGTCTTGCGGCGAGACATCTCGTGAAGAGATAGAAGGCGAGGAAGAGCGAGAACAAATATGTCTCTTCCTATGTCGCCTGTGTCTCCGGAGAGAACGTCTGGGCGAAGGAGTGCGAGCTATCCTTTTTCTCTTCTCTCTCTCTCCCTCCTAGCCTTCGAAGAGGGCGAGGACAATGAAGTGGAGGTGGAGGAGGAGGTGGAGGAGGAGGAGGAGGAGGAGGAGGGAGGAGGAGGAGGAGGAGGAGGAGGAGGAGGAGGAGGAGGAGGAGGAGGAGGTACTGCGATGTCCACTTCTACATACTTGGCAGGGGGACCCTCAGAACACCTATGACCTCTGTAGCCAGGGCATAGGGAAAGAGGATCCACCTCCAGCGACGACATAAATGCGCCCTGAACACTTCCTCAAAATAGAGGACATCATATCTAACAAAGAAAAAGAAAAAGGATTAATCAAAACCCAAAAAAGAAAGGCTAGTCTGCCAGGCAAATAAAGCAGGAGCAGCAATGTTACCACTGCGACGGCTAGAATTCGATTGGAGGTAAACAGCAGCTACCGACCGGCGGTCCCCCACCACTAACAGGTGGGTAATTACCTGCCCGGTCGTTAACGACCTTGTTAAGGTTTCCCTGCCGTATTTTCCAGCTCGCGCTAGAATATCTCCTATAGTAAAGAATGAGGGTTTGTATCAAGTGTAGGAACAAAAATACCTTTTAATACTGACTAACAATCATACTGAACACGTATATGTCCAACAATAAAAGTATATTTCAGCTGAAAGACATATCTTGATATAAAATCTTAATTACCTTACTGAAGATGCATTTGTTAATAAGTGTCATATACAAGCTCATAACATGAGTAGTACCACAACCACTAACCAACAGAATTTGTTTCCAATGGTGATTTGTTCTAACACAAATATAAACCTTAATCCTTTTATAGGAGTATGACTTCAGCAAGGCTGGAACTCTGCTGTTAAAATTTATAAAGAGATGTCGGTAGTTGGTGACGGGGAAGTCCCGCAACCTTACTAGCCCACCGAGTTGCCATTTTGATGCAGAGCAGTATGGGCATAATCTCTGCACTAAACAAAGCTTAGCCAGAGGAAACCTGAAGAAGAAAGGGGACTCCGATCTGCCCTTCAGACAAGCTTCAGGTGAGGTGGTTTTATCACCTTTCCCTACTGAATTTGATATTCTTTGCCCTTCTCCTCAAAGTGAATCCTCTGCTGTAGTAGCTGACGATGTGCCCAGGAAACTGGACCTAAGGACCTAGTGGCCCGCCTTAAGACATTAATAGTGTTCCGTATTCAGATAAGTTAGGACCCCCAAGGACTTTTGCTGCTGTGCCTTCCTCGTTTGCTGCTCCCCCACCCCCCACCCCAGCAGAGAGAGCACCTCCGATGTAGCCCCTGTTGACCAGTCCCAGCCTGCCAAAGGAGGAGATCTTCGATCCTCCCCTCCTGTTGTGTATTGTCCCCAGCTGAGAAATCTGTGACATCTTCTGGCAAGAAGAAACATCCTCGTCCTCTGTTGTTGAGCCTTCAGATGATGCACAACCTACGAAAAAAAAGCATCTATACTAATTCTAACCAAACTTCTTCTGAACTCTTTTCCATGCGAGAGTGGCAGAGGTGGAACTAACTCTCATATATAGTAGTACAAGGAGATGGCACTTCTGCTCCTAATGCAGGTACATGTCATACTCATCCTTCGTCCGACAGCAGGACACCCAGAACAACTCAATGCAGAAGTCAAAGGAGACTTTCTGAAAGAGACATACGACAGGGTGAGACTTCAGAGCCAGCGAGATCCAGGCACATAACATCTATGCACACAATCACAACAGGGTCTGCTTCAGATCTTTCTTGATTCAGTCCCAGTTGGCAAGTTTACTGTAAATTTCTTGTTGCGTTACTATTAACAAATTCCAGATGCAGCCCACAAGGTATGTGGAGGATCGGGTGTTCTGTCCATAAGTTCTGCAAATATAACTATTCACCAAATCAGCTGTGGACGTCATGAACCACAATCCCACCGCAACAACAGCAACCACCTCTTTCCATGGAACCATTGTCTATTTTCCAGCACCCAACCAAAGGAAATAAAAGTGAAGTACTGTATGTTGATAATTCACCTTGCCGTGGGATTGTAGTTTATGTCACCAACTGCTGATGTGGTGAATAACCATATTTGCAGAACTTGTGGACAGACCACCCGATCCTTCACATACTTGCTGACTGTTCTATCTCTCAGCTGTTCAGATATTTCCAGCAGCATACTTAACTCAATTAGCAACGTAAGAGGTCAACACTGGCAAGAAACTATAATCAACATGAATTTGACTCATGAGAGCAAAAAATGTACCAACAAAAAATGTTGGGCCACCAACAAAAAATGTTGGGCCACCAACAAAAAATGTTGGGCCACCAACAAAAAAACAACTCTAAAGAGCAAAGCCCACCACGAATATCCGCAGTCACCCCCAATGAAGAGGTTCACTAACTCTCACTCAATGGAAAGCTAAATAACAAAGAAAGGGGATACAGTACTTAAAGAAAATGAAGATGGACATGGAACGAGCTGTCTGAGAATAACCAGGAATTCCTACCATTCACCATGCAAGAACTGAATATGATAATGAAATTTCATATAACTTGGAAAGCAGCTTGATTAGATGAAATTAAAGCAGAGATAATCCTACATTTTGGTGAGAGGAGAAAAGAATGGCTCCTTGCACTGTTCAATAAATGTGCAACAACCTATCGAACACCCAAGCTATGGAGAAGAGCCAAAGTAGTAATATTGCTAAAGCTAGGTAAAGACCCTATGTCTCCCAAAAGCTACAGACCAACATCACTGTTATGCATCGTATTTAAATTATATGAACGCATGATAATGCCACAAATATCTCCAAATTTTGAAGAAAAATTATCACCCAACTAAGCAGGCTTCCGACCAGGCCGATCATGCTGCATTCAGGTTCTGAACTAACTCCATACATCAAGGATGGATTAGAGAATAAACATATCGCTGGTGTAGTCATCGTAGACCTTTCAGCTGCATATTGTACAATAAAGTTAACCACCGGGCACTTCCTCTAAATGTGGCCCAAATAGTTGAAGATGCCAACCTAGTACGAATCATAGTCCTTCCTTGTATATTGATGATTCTTTGTAGAAATAGACAGCAAGAAAAGCAGGTGTAGAGGATCCAAAAGAATTGTCTCCCGCAGGGCTTTGTACTGGCGCCCATTTCATTTAACATTTATACAAATGACCAACCAGAGTTTCAGGATGTATGAAGGTTCATATATGCAGACAACCTATGTATTGCTGCACACTCACAATTCTTTAAAGAAATTTTAGAGAGACAGACAAGAGCTTTATCATCTCTCTCGGAATACCATATAAAATGGCACCTCAATGCAAACCTCAGCAAAATGCAGGTGTGTGCATTCCACCTTAACAATCATGAAGCTAACCAGAAACTAAAGATCATATGAAAAAATAAAGAATTACCAGTAGAAACCCATCCATATCCAGTATATCTAGGTCTTACTCTTGACAGAACTCTTAGATTTAAAGAGAACACAAACAAACAAAAGAACAAACTATCAACAAGAAACAACCTGCTTAAAAAATTAGCCGACACCAGCTGGGGAGCAAATCCAAAAGCCCTTAAGCAAACAGCTCTAGCAGTCTGCTATTCTAATGCTGAATATTGTTCACCAGTGTGGAAAATATTGTGCCATGCAGAGAAAGTAAACCCAGAGCTTAATACAGCCTGTCGAATAATCACTGACACATTATAGGCAACACTTTTTATGGACTTAACAGTACTGCACCGCCTCAAATTCAACGAGATGCTATTACCAAAAATGAAAGGGTTTAACAGATGAATGATCCAAGGCATCAACTTCATGGAAATCAGGCAACAAGACAGTGCATAAAATCAAGAAAAAGATTAATGGCCGTGGAGGATCTTGAACATCTAAACCACGCTACCTACAGATTGATGAAATGGAGGGAAGAGTGACTGTAATTCAACCAATGAAGCACACCTGACCCTAGCAAACACCTACCATATGGAGCATCCCTTAACAGAAAGGGGTGGACCACAAATAGGGCAAAATGCAAGGCCAGGAAGACAGGAGTTAGACCTCAGAAGTGAGGATATGACACCAATGTTGATTACCCCTGCGGTGAATGCCACAGACCATGGACCACTTCCTCCACTGCTGCCCACTGAGACCTGCATATTCTGATGTAGATTTACTAACATTAAAGTATATGTGGCAGGAGAATTTTCCAGTTCAGTTGAATTTCTGCTTAATGGGAGGCTCATACAAACAGCAGAGAGTTCACTCACTCACAATCGCTAACACCACTGAATGTGCGCAATGATAAAGAGCGCAAACAGGCAAATGTTCAGTCTAATGAATACATGCTAAATGTTGATTAAGTGCGATTCGAAGAGTTCGTACAGAAGAGTGCGAGCAAACAGGTGATTGTTTAAAAGTACGAGCATGCATAGTGTCGCACGTAGCTCTCGTCATATTTCTCTCTCCGGAGAGAAGATTTGTCTTCTGAGGATACACTAACATAATTGTCATGCCTCCTAGAAGTCTGCAGACTGCACTGAGCACTGAAGGGAATCCCTCTTTTTTTTGTCTTTGTAAGATGAGCAGAACTAGGCGAAGCCATAGAAGACATCAATGTTGAAGAAAACGGGCTGGTTAGGGAAGGAGGCTATAGTGCACTCTTTTCCTTCCCTTACCTGAAGATGTCATCTCCGAGGGTGATGGCACCCCTGAAAGCGAGGATTCCAGATCAACTGCACCCCCCGGGATCCTGAGTAGGATGGAGGGAGTCACGCCAAGGGCTTCTTCCATTGGTGTAGCGGAAGAAGACTCATGAGGAGAAGACTTTGCTTTTGACATTGCTAGGCCTTGCAGAATTCTTTCCTTTGGCAGAATGCCCTTTAGACCTAAGGATGGTCATAAAGTCCTTGGCTGCATCATCGCCTAAAATTAATACTTCTTCGTGTTCACTGCATGGAGAAATACCAGCTTTTCTGAGGGCACCAAGTAAAGCCAGCTTGCACTGGGCTTGCCCTATAGTTAAATCAATATCGTCATCCTTCGTCGCCTTTCCCTCACAGGAGGGGGACGGCTACGGATCTAAAGCCCTTGTACCAGGGAGAAAGTCTGTGTGAAGACCACAAAGAAGAAAAAACTTGCTTGGCCCTCTTCACCTCCTGCCACTGATAGGACAACCAAGCCTTACATTCTTCACACGGGGATGGCTGCAAGCAGTCATGACCCCTATAAGAAAGGTACAGTATAGAGAATAGGAATCCATGGCCAACTTGCTCATGAAGGTTCCACACTGCAGTCTGGAGACTCCTATGCAAAACTGCACTCTTTATATACTCTATGAGTCATTCATTTGAGATAATTGACAGTTTTTAACCTGGAAAACAAGTCAACAACTTGGAACAAAACCAATTTTGGTACCAGCATGAAGGACAATTAACAAACCACCTTTCCCAGTAGGGAGGCACGAGCTGTTCCATGACTTTATGACCTGAGGTCAGTTTAACACCCGAGATAGTAACTGGCAGTTCTGTAAAATTTATGTGCCACATTTATGAAGAAACATTCAATTCTATTGTTGTTGAAGAGGCTGATAGAGTTTAGTACTGCGTACTGGATGGTAAAGTCTTGGACAATCTAAATGCCAAGGATATTAATCTCCATAACAGGGATAAGGAATTAATTTAATAGGCAACAAGTTTACAGTGAACCCTCGTTTATCGCGGTAGATAGGTTCCAGACCCGACCGCGATAGGTGAAAATCCGCGAAGTAGTGACACCATATTTACGTATTTATTTAACATGTATATTCAAACTTTTAAAACCTTCCCTTGTACGTAGTACTGTTAACAAACTACCCTTTAATGTACAGAACACTTAATGCATGTACTACAGTACCCTAAACTAAAACAGGCACAAATATTAAAGGCGATTTTATATCATGTGTTTCCTAAACACGCCAAAAAGCACAATAAAAATGGCAACCAATGTTTTGTTTAGTTTATCTCTGATCTTAATGAAGAAACAAACGCATTTACACATCTGTGTATAGGTTAGTTTTTGCATGATTATATTGATTATTCAGTACAGTATGTTGATTTTGTTATTACCAATGTTTTACTTAATTTTTCTTAAGACTTCCAAATGAAATGTTTTTCTTTATGACGCCGCCTGAAACGACGGTGTCATAAAGTACGCTCAGTAAACAAACGAAGGCATTTAACGCGCATGATGAAAGTGATAAATAATGATATTACAGTAAAAGCTTTTAGAATATATGTTATTACAAATATTATTTACTGTATCTATAAAATCATACATACGTAGCAAAGCAGGAAAACAATTTACGAGAGAGAGAGAGAGAGAGAGAGAGAGAGAGAGAGAGAGAGAGAGAGATATTGTCTTACGTACGTAAATGTAAATTTAAAAAAAAAAAAAAATAGCCCCATTTCATATAAAAGGTTATTACAAATATTTTACTTTATCATATTACAGTAGTCTGTATAATACTGTAAAGTTCAGTACAGTATGTTGTTGTTATAGTCGTGGCGATGAAATTCTCACGAAACAAAAACACGGCATTCATTACAAGAGCTGATTCTCTCCTCTCTCTCTCTCTCTCTCTCTCTCTCTCTCTCTCTCTCTCTCTCTCTTCGTGTTATACAATACTTACATATAGAAACTAAAATTAGTTTTCTTAGTGTCAACTAAATACGAAACGAAAAAATTATGCCGAGTTTACATCCATTTCAATCGTTGCTAAAAATACGGCATCCGATTTCATCAGCAAACCACTATTTTTTGGGAAACATCATTTTATTCTAGAAAATTGCTACTCTTTAAATAGTTAATTGCACATTAAGAAAGCGTGTACTTTTGTTTTTAAATTTCGGGTGTGTTTTAAAAATCGAGAGTATTGTTGACTTCTTTTGGTTTTACTTTTGGCTGTGATTAGATCAGCTGAGGTCTAGCTGCCGCTCTTGAGAGTGTACGAATACACTAACAAAGTATCGTTTATACCATTTCTTAACTTATCCAAACCGTCTACAATATACAGTTGATATTACATAAGCACCAATGTGTTATAACCTATCAAATTTTTTTGTTTATTACATTTAAATCAACACACACACACACACACGCGCACACACACACACTCTCTCTCTCTCTACCTCTTTATAATGGAATAAAGGATTTTGACTTTGACTTTGACTCTCTCTCTACCTCTCTCTACCTCTCTCTCTCTGTGGGCTACTTTTCACTACCTCCCATTCCTTACCTCTCTCTATCTCTCTAACAAATGATATCTTTGTTGCTCCTCAAAGTTTCATTTATATTGAAAATCAATCATGATTCAATTTTCCTTACTTTCTCCAATCTCGCACCATCGGTCACATCGCGGTATTTTCGAAATTTCCGGAAAATCCGCAATATATGTATATACATGCGTTATGAAAAAAATCCGCGAAGTGGTAAATCCGCGATGGTCGAACCGCGAAGTAGCGAGGGTTCACTGTATGTCCAACAAATT
The DNA here is from genome assembly GCF_036898095.1 of Palaemon carinicauda. Taxonomy (NCBI): domain Eukaryota; kingdom Metazoa; phylum Arthropoda; class Malacostraca; order Decapoda; family Palaemonidae; genus Palaemon; species Palaemon carinicauda. The sequence goes on along the minus strand of NC_090739.1, from coordinate 1,758,068 downwards.
AAGAAGCGAGTCAGCAACTGAAGAGTAGACATGAGAAAAATATTCAAAATAGGAAAGAATTAAAGAATTAAAACTGTTCCTCAACACAGATTATTCATAAAAAATCTCATAGCACTAATCAATACTGTATGCCAATTTTTTGCACAAATGAAGAAAAAACAGAACAGAGGTGTTTCTCAAAAGTATATTTTCCATCAAGAATCATACCTATAAATAAGTTTAAATAGTTGCACACTGTTAGAGACATTATTAATGAAAACATCTGCATGTTTGTAAGCCACTGTCCTATTACTTTGAGTTTTGTTAGTGTTAAACTTCATCACCCATAATTTGCACTATGTACTAATTTTAGCTGTACTGTATCTATCGAGGGATTCAGAACCCATCGTTCTGTATTCAGGGGGTGGATTAATGCAAAGAGTAGCATCACCTACATATGCAACAAGCTTATGTTCATGGCCAAACCACACATGCAAATATATGATAAGTAATCAGTCAAGTAACCTACCGTGAGGAACACTATTGATAAGACTATTGTATTCCAATGACTATGTTTCCCATCAACAACTACTCTTTATCAAGGCACAGGCAGGCTATCCCAGTCCCTTGTACCAAAAACCAAAATTCATTTCATCATTTTTAAATAAATAAAAGTATCGTTTTATATTAATGAAAGTTAATATTTTATGTTGAAGTTATAAATTAGATTTCCACTTCTAGAACATATCAAATGGCCTCACTTAGCAGGCTGCAGGTACACAAAAAAGTTCTTTAACCCAAAGTTATTCACACTAAGGGCTACTGATACAGTGAGAACCTGAGTCTTGCACAAAGGCAAAACTTGACTGGGGGACAGAAGGTCGTTTAAAATTTTTAACACCATGCCTATGAAAATGAGGTAAAAGTGGAAGTTTGGATAAAATCATAGAATAGCGCAATAAACGGTTTGTAGAAGATATGTGGTTGTTTTAACTGTTTTTGATAATGATTTTAGGCAGAAATCCATAGTTATCGAGTTATGGTGGGTTGACTACCATAACTGAAAAGCCATGCGCTTGCACTAGGTATCATCATCAATAACGTTCGAAACACCTTTAAATATAGCGTATCTGTCTAATTATAAATTTAAATTAACTTCCTTAAACTTGTTGTTTCCAAATGCCCTCATCATCAAAACCAGTTATCGTAATGAATAAAAATATTTACCGATAATCAAAACTAGGGTTAATAGCCAATTCCGAAACTGGAATTTGCTGTAAGACATGAACGAGTGCTGGCTAATTTGGCATTTTTTTCTATGTTTAATGGGGGCTGAGGCATGATAACTTACGTTTCGGTCGACTAAAATGTGAAGCCTAACTCTTACTTTAACTCCATTGTTTACATTTGGGGGTAAAGTTTTGGATTCAACCAAATTGGGAAATGTATTATATTAATATATTTTCCTAGTAAAGCATGTGATAACAAAACACTTCTTCTCAATACATTATTGTCGCTAATGCATACTTACAGAGAAAAAAAATATTTCAGGAATTGAAGGTCTTGACTTTTTCTAAGTTTAGTGTTTATCTTTCCATGGGCATGCAAGGTAGCTCTTGTTCGTTTGTATGTCTGTTTTCATCTTACTTGGCTCCGCCCCATTGCGTAATGTGACAATATTTACTTGAATGCGCATTTGCTCCTCCCACTAATGTCGCTCCTCCAATCAAAATACTACTGGGTTCTTTTCAAGGGTTATTATTGGACGGTTCATTGGTCTCTCAGTCTTGTTTCAAGGATCTGTTTTTCGTGCAATATAACATTGTAAACGATACTCTTTTGTTTTTTTCCCTATTTCATTATGGGAGAAACCCGTGATTGTCGTTTGTTTTCGGTTTTCAAAAGTTCCGGTTTCTATATTTTCATCACACGTCATTTTACTGTCATGGATCCTCCGGTACGGTTGTGTGAAATATGTCGTTATTCCTATTTTGATGTGATCGGCCGATTTCATGGGAATTATAATGGAACTCCTGAAGTAGTGAATCGTTTTCTAAGGGAGCATTCCGTATTACCTTTAAGTGTCCAGTGTGGTAAATGTGATTCGCCTTTACATTTTCGTGAGGATAGACATGTGTGGTATTGTACCAAATCTGAACGTATTCCAGTACTTGATGATTCAGAAGAGGGTCAACCACAACCTTCCACATCTTCATCGTCATCTTCCGTTTAAGGTAAGAAGTGATTTAACAAAATATATATATTCAAATTTACCCCTGGTTAAAGGGGGGGGTCGCAGGGGGGGGCGAAGCCCCCCCCGGTAGGGGTACAGGGCCCCTAGGTTAGGTTAGGTGGGTTTGTTAGGTTCTGTGGTGCCTTGAAAATTACTTTGGCCATAAGGGGGGGGTCGCAGGGGGGGCGAAGCCCCCCCCGGTATGGGTACAGGGCCCCTAGGTTAGGTTAGGTGGGTTTGTTAGGTTCTGTGGTGCCCTGAAAATTACTGTGGCTTTAAGGGGGGGTCGCTGGGGGGCCCTACCCCCCTCCCCCCGGTAGGCCTAGTTAGGGGTATGGGGGAGGGGTGCTGGAACATTAATTATTCATTTATTGCAAATATCATTCAATGCCCCAACACCCTCCCCCCCCTTCCCCCACCCAAAACCCCGGTTCCCAAAGGGTGTCCCCCATAATTGGTGGGATGAACTAGGGTACACATAGTAAATCTCTAAATCGGTTGGTTTGCAGTCAAAATAAACGTTAAATTCATTGAAACCACTCTATTTCTGATGCAACAAATATATTTTTATTGCATTTTTCCAAATTTGGCTGAAACTAAAAATTTACCCATTTGGGAAACTGATGGCGAGTTATTGCGCATACGTTGCTTGTATTCGCTTTTGCCAGATGTTCTGTTCTTTGTATGACGTAATAATTACCTGGCTTTTTTAACCAATTACGAGCTTCCAAATATTTATGCACGAGTTCTCGGATGTTGTTCTACAACAGCATTTTTTTTTTTTACCCTCCCCTTCACATAAAGACATCTCCAAGAGGGAAGTATAATCGACTGTATTTTGAAATAAAGTGTAATGTGTGTCTAAATTTAGTGAAATTTCATTTATGTCGGCAATTGGTTATAATGAAAACGCTCTCTGTTCAGTGTTGTTGCTCAAGTGAAAGTAAAAAATAACCCAGAAATTATGACCAATGGGGCTTGTAAGCACAGCTCAACATCTAGGCTACTGCTTGCCAGAACATAGGAGCAATGATTTAATACTAATTTTGAGAGTACAGTGAGCCATGGCAGAACACATTTCTCTAACCAAAAATCTTGGTTTCCCACTGGGGGCCCCCATAATTGTCTTTATATAAGGGGGTACACAAAAACTCGCGAATGGGTGGTTTGCCCAAATAATCATGGCCAGAAATTCATGAATCACATTATAGCGTGTAGGAAAAATAAATTTGCAAGTAATTTTTATTATTTCCTAGTATACAAACCTGGAGCTATTTATAGGGGTGGGGCGCATATGCCGCACCCCTATAAATAGCGGAGGGTTTGTATTTACGCCGGAACAAATATATGGTTTATATACTGGGCTAAAAATTAAAGTACCATATATCTACCAAGAGTTGTAATTACATTATATATTCCAATATTAAAAAAAATAACCATAAAGTTTAGAATAGAAAGCGTTGGGCCCTTTATTCTATTAAAAAACGTAACTTACTACAGAAGCACAACCTATCAGTTCTTTTCTCAACTACTGGGTGGTAGGAGGGTAAGGACCTTTAGCCTATACTAAAATGACAAAAGGAGCAAAACATGAATTTCTTTATCAAAATCTTCAACTTCATAAGACACTTCTGTCAGTAGTACTGAATATGGGATTCAAAATACTGTAGTGTACTTTTCAAGATCTATTCAATTATGCAAATTCTAATGTCCTAACTAATATTACACCACTTTATAATGAAACTTATATGCCTAAGACAGCGAGGTGATAGTGGAAAAGATTCCACTCGGCCAATAATGCCAGCACCCTATCTCAGGTTAGGTTAAGATGCATGCCTTTATTTGAGGTACAGTATTAGTCTTTCTTTCTTTTAAACCCCAAAACCTCATTCTCAATTATTCAGAAGACCTTTATTTCAAAACTAAAGTTTTCAGATAGTAATAAAGGTCGCAACCTTGAAACAAAAAACAGGAAAACCGTATTTCCTATTACAAACTATATTCCTGACAGGTAAAATTGATATACTTGTAGTTCTGTTATGCAGATTAATTTGAATAAAACTACTAAATACTTAACCAACAGAAGGAAGACTTTGTATTTATAGACCTAAATGTAGCCTCTGCTACTTGCTAGTGCTAAAAACATGTTAAGTTTACCAAGAATTATATATTTTATAAACGGAAGAGCCAGAAATATAGGATGCTTACATAAAGACTTCACAAAACTTCCCAGTTCCCAAAAAGTGTTTGTTTACATTTTCAAAACACTCCCAAGATAGCCTAAGTGTGATATAATATCAATGTTTGAAAGTGGAAAATACAATAGGTAAACCGAGGATGCTCACCACTATTCATAATTGAAGAAAAATGTTGAATCTTGCAATTGGATAAGTTGAAAAATGTTGAATCTTGCGATTGGATAAGGTGACAGTGGACGCTGAAGCAGACACACGTCACTCTAATGACACCAACACTGAGACTGACACTTCTTTAATACTTTATAGCAAATTAGCAATGTTGCCAGATATGGGAATTTATCCCTAGATTTTGGGATTTTAGGTGTCTGATGGGGATATTCTATACAAATTTCTATTATTATTATTATTATTATTATTATTATTATTATTATTATTATTATTATTACTATCCAAGCTACAACCCTAGTTGGAAAAGCAAGATGCTATAAGCCCAGGGGCTCCAACAGGGAAAAATAGCCCCGTAAGGAAAGGAAATAAGGAAATAAATAAATGAAGAGAATAAATTAACAATAAATCATTCTAAAAAAAGTAACAACGTCAAAACAAGACATGTCATATATAAAACATTAACAAGATAAAAAACAAATATGTCATAAATAAACTATAGAAAGACTCATGTCCGCCTGGTAAACAAAAAAGCATTTGCTCCAACTTTGAACTTTTGAAGTTCTACCCGATTAGGAAGATCATTCCACAACTTGGTAACAACTATGAAAGGAAACAAAGCTGAGTAAACATTCATATTGTTGCAATTAGTTTACTTGTACTTATATGAAGAATAGGGAGTCATTTCTGTTAGTAAAGCCTACAAGATCAGAAGATATATTTGTGGAAATGGGAATTTTTGGGTAGTTTTGGAAATTTTTTATCATGAGTTTCGGGGATTTTTAGACTAACCCATCTGGCAACACTGCTTTACAGTATTGCCACAGGGGTTGGTCTAAAAATCCCCCCAAAATCGTGATAAAAATCCCCAAAACAACCCAAAAATCCCCATTTCCAGAAATATATTTTCTTCTGATCATGAAGGCTTAACTAATAAAGAAATTACTCACTATACTTCACGTAAGTTCATGCAAACTAATTGCAACAATATAAAGGTTTATTCAGCTTTGTATCTTCTTCATAGAAATTTGTACAGAATATCCCCATCAGACAACCAAAATCCCCAAATCTAGGAATAAATCCCCATATGTGGCAACACTGCTAAAAATCAAGGAGTCTGAAGAACATGATGTTACAGTTAGTTCTTCTTTCTTCAAGAATACAGGAATCCAGGGCGATGAATTTTCTTGGAGTACCATCCATGAAACGTTATTATCATTATTATTTGCTAAGCTACAACCCTAGTTTTAAAAGCAGGATGCTATAAGCAATAAGCCCAAGTCTAAAACTGACACTTCTTTACAGTATTGCCACATGAGTGTCTAAAAATCCCCCCAAAAAGGGATAACCCCCCCCCCCCCCAAAAAAAGAAACCCATTTCCAGAAATATATTTTCTTCTGATCCTGTAGGCTTTACTAATAAAGAAATTACTCACTTCAAGCAAACTAATTGCAACAATATAAATGTTTACTTGGTCTGTTTCATCTTCATAGAAATTTGTACAGAATATCCCCATCAGATGCCCAAAATCCCCAAATCTAGGGATACGTCACCATATCTGGCAACGCTGCTTCTTTAAGTTAAGGAGTCTGAAGAACAAGATGTTACAGTTAGTTCTTCTGTCTTTAAGAATATAGGATACCGGGGAGATAGTTTTTTTTTTGGAGTACCATTCATGAAACGTTATTATTATTATTATTACATGCTAAGCTACAACCCTAGTTTTAAAAGCAGGATGCTATTAGCATTAAGTCCAATGGCTCCAACAGGGAAAATAGCCCAGGGAGGAAAGGAAATAAACTACGAGAAGTTCAAGAATAATAACATTAAAATAAATCTTTCATATATAAACTATAATGAATGAATGATTTGTAAAGTTCTCTGGCATTCTGACATCAAAGGTTCATATATAAACTATAAAACATTAAGGTCTACTACTAGATATGTCACCATATCCAATGTATTGGGCTTGAAAGGCATCATAGGACTATAATTGTGGTGGCATAGATCAGAATAATTTTGCCATTGATAATTGTGAAAATAGCTTTAGTAATGACCTCAGTTACTTACCGAGCCAGTACTTCTGACTCTAAAATATATATATATATATATATATATATATATATATATATATATATATATATATTTACATTATATATATATATATATATATAATATATATTATATATATATATATATATATATATATATATATATATATATATATATATATTTACACACACACACATATATATATATATATATATATATATATATATATATATATATATATATATATATATTCACATATATATGTGTGAATATACTGTATATATATATATATATATATATATATATATATATATATATATATATATATATATATATATATATATACACAAGCAAGGTTTCATGTCATAAATTAACTTCAGCTAATGCCTTCTCTATTCCAGGTTTACATACCATCCATTTCCTTTGTTACTATTGTTGTGTAATTTTGTGATTGTGCGATAGTTTTATAGTAAATAAAGTACCTTTAAATAATAAAATGCTCTGGTAGACTAGTTACCAAGTTTATCCCTTAATCAAGAAATATGTATTCCTTAAGTTTAATTCTCTAAAATTTTGGGGGGACCATGTTGAAGTTTTAGGAATTATAAAAGAAACTTCAACTTAAAGTGTTTTAATAGTTAATTCGTGGATTCAATCCATCAAATTTGCTATAGAAAATTAATAAATATACAGTAGTCTTAATTCCAAAGCTCCCTTTTCTAATTGTGGTTATGTTTTTTAAAGTATATAATTATTCTGTAGCTTACAAGCCTTACCATTTGTGACCTTTCACCAAGGTTTGCACTTATTGAAGCATTTCATTTTTGTTTTGTGTGTGTTTTTGGCACTGGCTCCTGCCAAAAGGCAGTAAACTAGTAGGCCTATAGTCACCAGGTTGGATATTTTAGGCTGCCTAGATACAGGCTTTGCTAGACCCAGAATTGAGCAAAAGATTTAACCATTCGAAGAGGCTGGTTGTCCAAGAACTTTGAAGCGAAACTAGTTCTTGAAAATGCAATAATATACTGAATTCAAAAAATTTATTGAAAACAGAGGGGTACTAAGATGAATTGAACTAGCATTGATCTGAAATCTGTCAAACCATGCTATATTTTTCTTATAATGACTGTCTTCTGCTTAATGGTAACCTTTAAATGATGAACAATACATGAAAGACAAGCTGTATAACTATGTACAATATTTTTTTTTTCATTGTTTACATTTCTATACTGAAGCAAGCAAAATGTATTATCATAAAAATGCATTTTCACACGTCAAATTATAAATATCTGACTGCTATGTATAATAAAATTTGCCCCTAAATATAGTGGCTTCACTAATCCATGTTTCAGATCACATTGTTTGTTTAAGATTAAAGCTCGAAAAGTAAGATGAAAATGCAACGCTCTTTTAGCCACAGCTAGTTCAGCCCTTAGCTGCATGCTTACTACCAGTATTCGCCATTCTTCACAGTACCGTAATTTTATACTTTTCCTCTTCTAAAATTAATTTAGAAATGGACTTTTTCTCCTCTTCTGCTATTACAACCAAATCCTAATATACGTATACATGTCACTCACCATCATCTCCTCCTACGCCTATCGACGCAAAGGGCCTCGGTTAGATTTCACCAGTCGTCTCCGTCTTGAGCTTTTAAGTGAATTCTCCCCTCAACATCCTAAAAAAAAACATTTCTAATCATGCATCATCTTTTGATCCTAAAAGAGAGATATAAAGTAGAGATGAAACCTACAATTGTCATAACAATTCATATACAGCAATGGCTGTTTCAGCTACTGTCTTATCTCCTGAAGATGTTAAAAGAAGCTCAAGGTTTCTCAGGGAGATGAAACATGGAAATCTGATTCATCCAGAATGAAAAATAACTTGAGAAAAGCAGCAGGAGAACCAGTAATCCATATGTTTAATATTGTAAGTCAAATGAAAACCAGATAGAAACATAGAAGTGGAAAAGGCCTTACAGTAATAGAATAAAATGGTAACTAAATTGTAATAAGATGGAAAATTGGCTTAACACCAAGCACTGGAGACCAGGGGTCATTCACTGCTAGAATAATTTATGAATTCAAGTTACGATGTATGCTGCACTACTCGGTGAAAATTAGTTACTCGACTGCTATAGTCATCCTTTGCAACTGCTAGAAAATGTGCTGGAGGGGAAGACAAAAATCACCAAAATTGGTCTTTTTTTCAGTTTTGCTTTGTCAGAGATCGGTAACAACAGTAGTCTATATGCTGAAACTCCATTAAAAGAAAGGTACCAAACCCAGAGGTTAGATCATGTTTGTGGATCTTGAACAGGCATTTGACAAAGTTCCGTGGCAAATGATTAAATAGACACTACGAAGGCACAAAGTACCATAAATACCATCATGTTAGTGATGTTACACAACTATAAAATAAATCTACAGCAAAGGCAGTGTAAGGTAGATCAGATAAGTTTTTGTGATAAATGTTGGAGTCCACTAGGACATGTTGAGCATTTTACTATTATATTGGAAAAAACTACAAAGGAATAAAAAAAATGGGGACCCTCAGATCAAATTTATGTGGATGACCATGTATTAACCACAGGATATGAGAAAGATGCGTAGAAGAAGGCTGGTACAACAATAAGCATGGAATCAAGACAAGCTATTTAAAAAGAAAATTAGATAAAATTCAGACTTTAAGGTGAAATAAAATAGGAGGAAAACACACAGTTCCACTATGAAGTAAAGGTTGAGAGACTGGACAGGAAGATGGAAGAAAGCAAGCGGTTACAGAGGTGTAGTAAAGGTTAAAAAGGAAGCATAGCTAGGTACTAAAGGGATGCTTTAAAGTCGATTTGGAAACACTTACAAGATAATGGATTATGTGGTAGCGTCCCTGATTGGCGATCGCCAGACTGGGGTTCGAGTCCTGCTCAAAATCGTTAGTTCTTTTAGTTGCTGCTACCTCACCATCCCTGTGAGATAAGGATAGGGGGTTTGGGGAAGCCTATAGGTCTACCTGCCAAGTCATCAGCAGCCATTGCCAGGCCCTCCTTGATCCTAGCTTGGGTGGAGAGGGGAGAGGGGCATGGGTATTGATCATGTGTATATATAGTTAGTCTCTAGGGCACTGACACTGACCCTTTCTTCTGCCATCCTTTAAAACCTTTAAAGGGGGTACAGAACTGAAAAAGAATCATTAAAGGGGTACTGAGATGGTTGTGAGAAGATTGTGGTGGTGGACTCTACCATGTACCAAATGTTACAAGAGGTGTTCTTGATTGAAAAAGATTCATTGAGAGAAAGTGTTCCAAATGCCCAAAACCTATAATGAGCAAGTCTTACGAGAGTAAAGCATTTCTAACCTAGAGATGTACTAAACTGTGAAGCACGAGTTGAGTGGGCATGAAAAAATAAGAGTAGCTGCTGTATGGATGAAATAGAAACATAGCTCAACTTTTGGTAAAAAGTCTTGGTTGTAGAGAACAAAACAAGATGGGTAACCAAGACCTGTAGTAGAAACATGGACACTGACAATGAAAATTGATCATTTAAAAACTTGACAATAAAATGTCCAGATTCACAGTGGGAACAACTCATTACAAATAAGGAATTAGAAAGATGTGATCTCCATTATCAGGATAAAACTGAGCTCAAGGATTGAAATTGGTTTTATATACAAGTCTGAATGGTAAACCTTTTAAAAGTGTAGAAATACCTTACCTGAAAATAAAAAAATAAAAAACTTACCAGTAATATACTTCGTTTTAACAACAATTAATGTCAGTTGCAGGAGTGTCACTTATCCCTAAAATTAATCCTTACAAACCACAAACCCTTTCACAATTCTAGTTCCCTTTGTAAGGTTATTCAAAGAAGCTTGGTTATCATAAAATCTTTATTTGAGTCAATCTCATATAAATCTAATTCAACGGACGTTATACTGGTTTGGAGATAAAAAGTTGAACGAGCGATAAATTCAATATCTAATTCAATTTTTAATATTATACATTAACTTATTCACATCAAACACATTCTTTCATGCGTTGCAAAACTTTTCAATTTCGAAAATTATTCTATCCACACCAGTATAATGAAATTAAAATTACGGTTTATATACAATACTCGAGACCTCACCTCACCATAGTCATCGCCATCTAAGGGTAAACTTTTCCAATTCCTTATTTTATGGCAGGATATATATAACATGGAAATGCACCACTGGCAATTTACAATACTGTTACAAAAAAAAATATACAAGTTGGATGGGAACTTTTCTCGACATACTCAACTTTATTACCAATTAATCTCTCCAAAGAAAATATGATTAAAAAATCACTTTTAAAATATGTCATCGGGTATATACAGCAGAAACTTCTGGTATTAAAGCTTTGTACTAATATTAAACAATGCTGTTACCTTGCCGGACCAGTCGAGCAAGAAATGTAAACAATAGTAAGGTAACCATATCCTCCAATTGTTCCTCGGAGTCAGATCTTATTTCAAGGAGATAAAAATTACTAGAAAAATTCACGGACAGCTGCTAGGTGGATCCCTTTTACGAAGATATTCAAAGTAAGTATCTAATACAGCACCATACGGTAACTCGACCAATATCCTACGCAGCAGTGCCTGCCTGGCATTTTCATCTAGGTTTTCCACCAAAACATCGAGAAGCTGTGGATTTTCGGACAACTGCTTGCAGAAAGTGTTTATTGTCTCACAGCTCACATCTGCAAATGAAAATATAACTACTTTACATCACTACAAAGATTACAGAAAAATAACAAAGCTACAAAGAATAAAAATTCAACACCACTGTATTAACTCGACCAGGTATCATCTGGTCTGGCATCAATGTGTAATTAATTACACGTACTGCATAACCAAAATGAGCTAACTGCCAGCACAAAATTGTATTACGCTCATATATAAGCATGAAAAAAATCAGGGAATAATTGTTTCAATAAATCCTCCCAAGTTCACTGCTGAATCCCACACTTAATTAGTAGATGGGATAGGAAATTAAGGGCAAGGGTATATCAAGTGTGAATGTATGTTGATGTTGAAAGTTCTCTCTAGTGTAAATTGTTTTAAACCACAGGCAGAGCGGAGAAAATTTTTAATTTTCAAACTGTCATTTCTCGATTTATGAACAAATCCTAAAAAGTTATGGAGTCTAAATATCCAAGTACCCTTTTTAATGTGAAAAGGACATTTTGAAAAGACATTGAAGCAATAAAATAACATCACTTTGAGGACTAGAGTAATTTCAACATAGTCTTTGGATTTCTGTCAATCTAAATTTGTATCACTATATAAGGGTAAGGGAGATATGCATGAGTGTTGTAATTCAAGGGGTATTAGTTTGTTGAGTGTAGTTGGAAAAGTGTATGGTAGAGTACTGATTAATAGGATTAAGTTTAAAACAGAGAATGCAATCTTAGAAGTACAGGGTGGTTTTAGAAGAAGTAGGGGTTGTATGAATCAGATTTTTACAGTTAGGCAGATATGCGAGAAATATTTAGCAAAAGGTAAGGAGGTGTATGTTGCGTTTATGGATCTGGAGAAAGCGTATGATAGAGTTGATAGGGAAGCAATGTGGAATGTGATAAGGTTATATGGAGTTGGTGGAAGGTTGTTTGCAAGCAGTGAAAAGTTTCTACAAAGGTAGTAAAGCATGTGTTACGATAGGAAATGAAGTGAGCAATTGGTTTCCGGTGAGAGTGGGGCTGAGACAGGGATGTGCGATGTCGCCGTGGTTGTTTAACTTGTATGATGATGGAGTGATGAGAGAGGTGAATGCTCGTGTGCTTGGACGAGGATTCAAACTGGTTGACGAGAATGACCATGAATGGGAGGTAAATCAGTTGTTGTTTGCGGAAGATACTGTACTGGTTGCAGACGAGGAAGAGAAGCTTGGCCGATTAGTGACAGAATTTGGAAGGGTGTGTGAGGGAGAGAAGGAAGTTGAGAGTTAATGTGGGTAAGAGTAAGGTTATGAGATGTACGAGAAGGGAAGATGGAGCGAGGTTGAATGTCATGTCAAATGGAGAGTTACTTGAGGAGGTGGATCAGTTTAAGTACTTGGGGTCTTGTTGCAGCAAATGGTGGAGTGGAAGCAGATGTATGTTAGAGAGTGAATGAAGGATGCAAAGTGTTGGGGGCAGTTAAGGGAGTAGTAAATAATAGAGGTTTGGGCATGAATGTAGAGAGTTCTGTATGAGAAAGTGATTGTACCAACTGTGACGTATGGATCGGAGTTGTGGGGAATGAAAGTGACGGAGAGACAGAAATTGAATGTGTTTGGGATGAAGTGTCTAAGGAGTATGGCTGGTGTATCTCGAGTAGATAGGGTTAAGAACGAAGTAGTGAGGGTGAAAACGAGTGTAAGAAATGAGTTAGCACCTAGAGTGGATATGAATGTGTTGAGGTGGTTTGGCCACGTTGAAAGAATGGAAAATGGCTGTCTGCTAAAGAAGGTGATGAATGCAAGAGTTCATGGGAGAAGAACAAGAGGAAAGCCAAGGTTTGGGTGGATGGATTGAGTGAAGAAAGCTCTGGGTGATAGGAGGGTAGATGTGAGGCAAGAGAGCGTGCTAGAAATAGGAATGAATGGCAAGCGATTGTGACGCTGTTCCAGTAGGCTCTGCTGCTTCCTCCGGTGCCTTAGTTGACCGCGGAGGTAGCAGCAGTAGGGGATTCAGCGTCATGAAGCTTCATCTGTGGTGGATAACGGGGGAGGGTGGGCTGTGGCACCCTAGCAGTACCATCCGAACTCGGTTGAGTCCCTTGTCAGGCTGGGAGGAACGTAGAGAGGAAAGGTCCCCTTTTTTGGTTTCATTTGTTTCATGTCGGCTACCACCCAAAATTGGGGGAAGTGCCTTGGAATATGTATGTATGTAAATTTGTACTGTAATACTCTTGTGATATCATACCAAAATTGCTACTTTACCATTACTCCTATAAACTGAAATGCTAAGCTAATCAAAGTTATTATCACTTGACTAATATCTCCCACAGCTACTATAGGTCCTAGAAATCAATTAACCTAAACACTAACCCCCGTTACAGGATCAATGTAAGGCAAAAAGTGATGTGCTTCTCAACTGAGCCAGCTCCAAACCTTTCTCCCAGGACATGTTCATGTAATTTAAAGAACTGGCGACTCCTCTAATAAGATGAGTTCTGTGAGCTTTACCATTAGACATTCTTGATAGCTCTTTTAAGAAAGTTCTGAACTGCTCTTTGAGAAAGTATGCCATGGTATTAATTGATAACGGCATTGTAAAAAGTCTAAATCCACAAAAAAAGATTCTTGATTGATGCCCTTATCTAAGGTCCTGCAAAAGATAACAGTAAATAGCACCTTCACAGGACAGAAGGATGAGTTCTGCCTAGCGTAAACAATAGATATTCTAATTCACTCACTCTCCTTGTGAATGCTGGGTCCAATGAGCAAAGTCTTTTGACTGTGAAGTTCCCAAGGTTAACCATTTTAAACAGTTCAAAATGCCTATCTTAATAATTGCAGAATTACTTCCATGTTTCACCAATTCTTGTCGTGAATTATCGGTTTTTTAAATAATCTAAAACCATAGTGTCTCTAATCTTTAGGCTGTTGCCTGGATCAAATCCTACAAACCAATTAGTATTGATGATAGCGTCAAACTGTAACCTATGATACTTGAGACTAAAAATTGTTTTTCATGCCATACAAACCTGAAAAACTTGATGAATATGTCCAGACTAGTACTGAAGGCTGATTTATGAAGGGCAGGTTCCTTTTGCTGCATGGGGAAGTCCAGAAATGAACTGAAGCTAACATTATCCCTAAATATGAAAGACTGAGCAAGAGACAGAAGAGACTTTTCTGGGATTCTCAGAGACTTTTTGTCCGAAACATCAACCAACCATCAAGGCACAAAAGGTATTTTTCACTGAAAACAGGCAATGGTAAAATCCTGGAGTGGATTTTGATTTCCTAATTTGGGCCATATGACCCTGCAGTGGACCCTTGGAGGCCATTTAGTGTACCAGTGCCGTCGTCGTCGGCGCCCACTCGTGTCCGAGTATTGGGTTCTGTCGTTAGCCATCAGCCTCCTATCAGAAGAAGGGTGGAGGAAACGACAGAATGCCAGTAGCTGGGTATATTGTTTTGGGTGGTCGTGGCTTTGCAACGGCCACGCACACACACTTGGCCCACATCGTTTTCACCGCGGCTCAAGACATATGAGACAGGCGGCTTCTCCGATGTTGGTTGCATCGGGCTGACGGGTTCTTGTTATGTCAAGGCCCGCCTTGTTGCTTGCTCGACAGGCATTGCCCTCTTCTGCCGGCACTGGGAAGCTCCGCCGTTGGGGTCTTGTTTGGTTTGGTTTGATTTTGGAGTTTTCCTTCTCCTAGCCTTTGCCTATCTGAAATAAAGGAGAAGGCCTATAGGGGTCCAGTCTTGGTCTGGTCTCTCAGAACTGGCCTTAGCGGTATGGTTGAGCCTGCCAGGGTGGATAAACTAGCCCACCGCCATTGCCCACCCCATCATTGAGACACTCAAGCCCCTCTACTGCAGCAAAGTGCTGGACCATCAGTGTAAATATGGGAAAAACCCTGCAATTACACTAAGTAAAAAAAAAGTGAAAAGAACAGGGGTAAAGCAGAAGGATATAAAGCAAGTCCAGCTAAGGGCCGATAGAAAGCTGTCAAGACACTTTAGTAACGGTTACAGTACACCATGAGAAGTTCAGTAACAGCACTGGCCCTCTCATCGGTTGAAGAGACTAAGGTTCTTCAGTTCATGTAACTAGAAAGGTATATCACAGCAAATTAGGTAACTCATGGTTGGTTGTATTGAACAAAATCTCCCTTATAGAATAAAGAATAAAGAGCAAGTGTCTGGCTATACTAATATATTTTCATCCTTGCCACACTGAACAGCAACCACTCAGAAAACAACAATCGCCGACAGATTCCTCAAACTAGCGTGTTGTAGATAGGAAAGGGAAATGGGGTGGGGAGAGTTGCATCTGTGTGCATATCCATCAAAATATTTAGCCATCATTTTAGAAGGCTCACATACACTAGTAGAAGTATGACAGAAGAATAGTTAAACAAGAAAATAATATTAAACCTTTCCAGTTAGAAAATCCAATATATATTCAAATTTAGTAAAACTTTAAAAAATAAGATAC
Source organism: Palaemon carinicauda (assembly GCF_036898095.1). Classification (NCBI taxonomy): domain Eukaryota; kingdom Metazoa; phylum Arthropoda; class Malacostraca; order Decapoda; family Palaemonidae; genus Palaemon; species Palaemon carinicauda. The sequence continues at coordinate 1,742,259 of NC_090739.1, read as the reverse complement.
TATCAAACTTCCTATTTTACTCATACAAACAGCAAATACATACATACATCCATACATATACCAAGGCACTTCCCCCAATTTTGGGGGGTAGCCGACATCAACAAATGAAACAAAACAAAAAAAGGGGACCTCTACTCTCTACGTTCCTCCAGCCTAACAAGGGACTAAGAGGCGACTAAAAGGGACGGGACGAGGGGGCTGGGAACCCCCTCTCCTGTATCTACATCCTGTGATACAGCTATAAAGAGATAGAACAGCAAATACAAGACAGAAAATCCTCTGCAATGGTGACTTTTATTTGAAAAAAAAAAAAAAAAAAATCTAAAAGAATATTAGCATTACCTTCAACTGTGGACTCCAAAGGTGTGATTCCATCTTCTAAAGGAAGGTCTTCGTTCTCAAGCCCCGAGTGGAGAACAATCCCTGATTCTTCGGTTTTATCGGTAACTTTGCTCTTCCGATGACGAGTATCAACTTGGACCTCTCCGTCGTCACCAAAGATCTCGCTCAACTGGGCTTCAACATTTTCTATTAGAACATCAGTCCCTTTTTTATTCCTTAAATAAAAAAAAGAATACTTTTAATAATGATTTTTAATACAAATTTAACACAAGTAATGAAGTCTATGATAAACTTTTAAATCACATAAACAAACAAATAAGTAAAAATTACTCATACTTACGCAAGTCTCGTTTCTTTGTAATTCTCGAGAACTTTTAGTGCTGATGGTACTTTAGGGTCACGTATTGGAAGTTGCTTGATATCGGCTTCAGTTAACTGACAAAACTGGCCCACAGTCTGAATGCCACGTTCTTCTAAAACCATTTTTAGACCTTCAAACCTGTGAGAATATAAAGCAGAACAATGTAGAAAAGAAAACTGTTTACTTGAAAGTAAAGAAAAAATTTTTATTTCTATGTATATGTACATCTAAAAGACAAAGATACATGCTTGTGTTATGTACATAAAATCACACCACTGCATGGAAGATAAGAAATTTGTACCCAATTAAGAGATAAAATTCAGTAAGAAATCTATTTTACAGAAAATGTGGCAGTAAATTTTTGTTAATCAAATAAAACTAGAAGGGCACTTAGTAGAGCATAAAACTCAGCTGCAGAAGCTTATTTCTCGACCTTGACCTTTGACCTTAACGTATTAATTGGTGTGAATTTTCATACACTCAAATATAAATCAAGTTTGAAGTCTCTGTAACAACGATGTCCAATCTTATGGCTGATTACGTGAATTGGACATTTTGCTTAACTGTAACCTTGACCTTCTAAAATTTAATCCATTTCAACATTTTACATAACAGTTGATCACTGAAAGTTTCATTACTCTACAATCAAAATTGTGACTAGGAAGCTGTTCACAAACACACACAAACACGGGCAAAACCATAACTTCCTTCCAACTTTGTTGATGGAGGTTAAAATAATTTAGCTAATATACAAATCTAGTCAGTGGCTGTAGGGGAACACACACTGCCCTTACACGACAAACACAAGGAGTACGGGTCAACTTCGGGCTTTAGAGAGGAAAGCGCCACACGATTTGCCGGGCACAGGCCCAGGGCAACGACGGGGATGCTCCATAACGCACTAGTAATACACCGCGAGACAGAGGAAGCACACAAAGGGACCACGTGGGGACCGCGTGAGACACAAAGGGTCGCACTGGGTTAAGAGAGAGCGTCGGGGTGTTAACGCCGACGCGACCAAAAACTTACTGGAGATCGAGACCTGAGCAAGCACGCTCTCTGACCCCGGGTCATCTCTGGGCACGTAGCACTCCGCCAGAGAATGCCCCGCATAGAAAACGGGAGTAGGGTAAACTACACAAAATTCTGGTCGGATGGGAGGAGATCCCAGATACTCCTAAGAAAGTAGTTCGAGGTAAGTACTTCGTGTTGGAACAACCAGTCATTAATACTGTACAGTACTTAATCAAACCAACTGATGTATAACTTACAAGAATGGAGAGGTAAGGCCCACAGCAACAAGATCAACAAGATCTTTGCAGTCTATCAAGGGTGAATATATGGGTTGACTGCAATTAACATTAATAGGTGAATCTGGGTATGGCTGAGAGTCCTCTGGTTCACTTGATGGAGCTGTAGTGATAAAAAAGAATGGCTTTATTGTTTCTATCCGATTCGATAGAATAATATGATATAAGTTATTTATTTGAAGGTAAACTTGTTTAATTGTTTGCAAGTTAATGCTTTGAAAATATTGGATGTTATCGTCATCTCCTCCTACGTTTATTAACACAAAGGGCTTCGGCAAAATCTAACCGAGGCCTTTTGCGTCAATAAACGTAGATGATGATGATACCATCTAATATTTTCAAAGCATCAACTTGCAACAAATTAAACAAGTTTACATTCAAATAAAAAATTTTCATCATACATTAAAACCCATGTGTACTTTAACTCAAAATATCTAGAGAAAATAACTATTTCAAATAAAAAAGTATACATTTGGAAGGAAAATCAAAAGCTTACTTGAATAAATACAATGACCAAAAATCAGTCTGCAGTGCTAAAAATGTCATAACTAAAGGGAATGTAAAATCAGATAAAACATAAGTGGCTTCCATTAAAAATTACACAATGACTTTGCAATCTGTATATATCAATTGAGGTTCCAAAATATGTAATCTAATAAAATCTCTCCCACCAAAAGAAAAAGTTCAAAACAAACCTGAAACAAATAATGCCTACCTTTGACGGGGGAATCTGCTTTGGTCATATCTAGCCTCTTCTGTGCTCTCATACCTTTTAGGGTTTTGGGTGAAGCGGGAATTTCAACCCGATCAGAAACAGGGGGATCAGCAAAGCTAACCCTCCTCTGTTTAGACGGAGGGGATGTGGACTCTTTCCCTGAAATGTGCATGTTACTATTGTAAGCTTGAGGGAAAGTAATAAACTGATCTTCATGCTTTAGGACTGTCATTCCTTACAAAGAGCAAAGTCCACCCAATTCCCAGCAATATTCTCAATCTTGGATCATAATTCCCAACACCCATTGCCTGATTTCCTAGCAACAAACATAACCCGAAGGCAGGAAAAAAAGGCTGCAAGCCAAACATATAAAATACAAATAACCAAACACCTTTAATGAAAGTATAAGAATACATTATGAATGGTGAAACTTATGACTTCAAGTGCCTTTCTACAAAAACTTATTATTTGAACCTAGATATATGTCTACTGTAGGCTCTAGAGCCTTTAAATATGCAGTCCCAAGATTATACAATAAGCTCCTACTAGACATTTGAAAGACAGAAGATATTAAGACTTTCAAGAGGAAACTGAAGACTTTCTTGTCCTCAATGCAATTCGATAGTGTGGATTTAACAATTAACTAGCAATATGTGATGTGAAATAAATGATTTCGAACGAACATAATATGACTGCAGAGGTCCTGGAGAGTAGGGTTCCCCTGCTGTATATGACCAGAAAAGCAGTGATTAATGTAAGTAAAGTATATCAATCATTTGATACGTTATTTACAAAATAGTAAACTAGACCTCTGAAAGTACAGAACTATAAAACCATTAATTTATGCCATTCTACACCATAAAAATTTGGAAGGAAATCCTAACTGGTAATCATGATAGGTCTTAATCCTACTTTGTTATCTAAAGACTATTTGTGACCTACTGGTAAAGACTGTGTGACCTACTAGTAAAGACTACCTGTGACCTACTGGTAAAGATTATCTATGACCTACTGGCAGCAGCAGCAACACATTTGCTAGAGCTACAAATAACCTCACCAGTTCCACCAATCTCCAGTTAAAAATTCTACACGGTATTTCTGGCTCATCTTCTATAATCAATGATTGCCATGCTTTTATAAAAGACATTTACAATTGAAATATTCCATATATTTCTGATTTTGATCAAGATAACAGTTAAAAACCAGGTTTAACCATTATCATGACAATGGAAGAATATTTTTTTCAGTTTTCATATTAAAGCTGAAATAAAAATTCCTTCTACATACCAGTTATGGCTTTCCCAAAAATAAATGAAGAAACCTATGTATCATCATACTTAAAACTTGATGTTACCTAACCATTATCATCGTTTAATAGCTTACACCATGACATACTCTTAACCATATGAAAAATTCTCTACTTAAATTGATCATATTGTGAAATTCAAAAAGATCATTTACAACATTAAAGCCATTAAATGAATTCACCACAAAAGTATAATTTACTTGTGCAAATAAAATCGGTGACCGAGCAGATTCCCATTTTTAAAAAAAATGCAACAAGAACAAAAAACGCAGTAAAACTAGTCTATAAATCAAATGAATATACAGTGCTGTATTTTTCATAAGGAAAAATTAACCAAACATTTTTGCGTAGCTTACCGGGGATACAAGAGTCAAAATTTTTCAACATGAAAATATATAACAAACATCCAGACTTCAACAAATAAAACAAAGTACACAACCCAAATATCAATCTTCTTACACTCCAGGTGAAAGGTTAGTCTATTACAAACAATAAAATCACATAAAAGCCTAACATTGAAAGCAATACTTATTACCCTATCCTAGAACCCAGAAAAAACATTGTACATACATACATATACCAAGGCACTTCCCCCATTTTTGGGGGGTAGCCGACATCAACAAATGAAACAGAAACAAAAAAGGGGACCTCTACTCTCTACGTTCCTCCAGCCTAACAAGGGACTCAACCGAGTTCAGCTGGTACTGCTAGGGTGCCACAGCCCACCCTCCCACATTATCCACCACAGATGAAGCTTCATAATGCTGAATCCCCTACTGCTGCTACCTCCGCGGTCATCTAAGGTATCGGAGGCAGCAGCAGGGCCTACCGGAACTGTGTCACAATCGCTCGCCATTCATTCCTATTTCTAGCACGCTCTCTTGCCTCTCTCACATCCATCCTCCTATCACCCAGAGCTTTCTTCACTCCATTGTACAGTAATAAAATACTTGCTGGGATTTTAAAATGTTTTTTGAATGAAAGTCATCAGGTATTAGAAACAAATCCTAGAGTTAAGAGAAGCTTGGACATTTTGTTTATCAAACTGTTAGATTCTTAATGACATGCATTTTATTAAATAATGATCAACATATAATTGTTCCTACGTAAATATGACCCTTCGCCCATTAATAGGATTATGAAATCAACGTACAGAAGGTCCCCAACTTGCAAAACATTCGCTGATGCAAGCACAAATCCAACTGAAAATAAAGATAACAAAATACTGTCATAAAGCAATATTATATCCTTTTATACATTAAGCAAAACGACATTTGTAGTAACCTGATATCTATTTCATATGAAACTCGTCTATTTGTTGACTTTTGTAGCTGGAAATCATACTTACAAACAGTTTCTTGGAAGCAATTAAATTTGTAAGTTAAGGACTTTCCGTAGCTGGAATACGACTCCTAAAATCTATAATAGGGTGTCTGTTGTTATGGGCAGGTGGTGGGGGGATGTCTGGCCTACCAAGTCAACTCAAGACCATCTGCATGGGATGTGACTAGGGCCCTTAAAATAATCCCACAGAACCTTTGCGGCACGCATTGGATAAAGACCTTGCTCTGAAGACTGTTTTCCTCTTGGTGTTAGCTTTGGCAAAGAGAGTAGGTGTACTTCTTATGTAGTAAGTCAAACCAAAAATTGGAGAAAGATCTCTCGCCATTCTGGAATTTATAGCAAAAACCCAGAACACAGCTGTCAACTATCCCCGGTTTTATCATTTCTAGATCATCTGCGTCAAGGATGCGACTGACAATCCAGATGATTTGTTTCCTTAGATTCTCTTTGTTAGTGCTCGCAGGACTAAAAATATCTCCGGGAACAACCTATTTTGGCTTTGTGAAATACTAGAGAGATTGTATCCCCAAACAGTAAAAGACCCAGAATGAGCAATATCAGAGCTCACAACATTAGGGAAATTAGCTCAACGTCAGCTTTTTAGAAGAACCTGTCAGTGGTGCATGTGATGAAGGTTGGAGTCTGTTAATGTAAGCAACCGGTAACATTCCTTCCCGGATTTTATCAGTTATTTAGTGCTTTTCATATTCTTTTACATTTTCAATTAAAGTTTCTTTATACATATACAGTATATATATATATATATATATATATATATATATATATATATATATATATATATATATATATATATATATAAATTATGGAAAATGAATATAATGGGCACTAAATACCTAATAAAAACTGGGAGGAATGTTGCCTGATGCTCACATTGAGACATACTGAAATTAACATAATTTTCTCTAGAAGATTGGAAGATTTGAATTCATGGAATTTGAGTGATGGGGTCATTTAGTCAAACAGTGCCAATCTACTATGATTTAATAGTTAAAAGAAGGTAAAGAGCAAGATGGAAGACAGGAAACAAGAACGGAGATAAAGCGGAATGCTAAAACGAACATGAAGTCAGCTAGGGGACAAAAGGGCACTACAATGACAAAAGTGCACCACAGAAGATTGGAAAAACCACCATGAACACATGCACTGGCAACTTCCAAGAGTTCAAGAAATGTTATTCTTCTTTCCAGGATTTTGAGTATCTGACTTAGCACAGAGGCTCAAATAGGCTCAAGTAAAAATAATGGATTTGCTAGGAAATAACTCAAATTTAACTAAGAAATAGGGCTGATTCACACCTGACACTCACGTGCACGCAATTGATGGCGCTCAAATATTCTTTAATGATAAACAGGCAGAGTATTCACGGCAGAGTATTCAAACCATCCAGTCAATCATTTTCGCTCAACTCCAGTCACGGTCACAGTCAAGCTCACGATCAAAGCAAAAGATATTTTGAACGTGCTCAAACTTGACCGAGAGCTATACCCATTAATTCTAGAGCCGAAAAATCACACATGATTTCACCAATACCAACACAAAACAAACTGAGCTCAGGAGAGCTTGAGTGGCATATGTAAACACACCAGTAAAATGAGCTGAGTGAGAGCTTGACCGTGACTTGGGCGTGAGCATGAGCATGAGTGACAGGTGTGAATCAGCCCATAAAGATCCATAATGCTGTTTCCGAGGAGCAATAATGAGAGCCTGGAGATACTCACCTACGGTTTCATCTACACCTGATTTCTTCAATATACTTGGGGAAGGTGTTGCACCGGGAGAAGGCTCGTGTTTAACCCAAGGTTTCCCGTTCTCGCTGAAAGTACGAATACAAAAAATTCAATACAAAAGTTTCCTTTAATTTTAATTTCACCTACATCTATCTCCTTTGGAAATTACATTACAAATACTGAATGGTTCTTTATCAAAAGAACCATCAACACAAAACTTGAAGTCTCAAACTTGAACTTATTACTTATATCATCATATACAAATGAATTGGTATTAAAGGGAAAAATTAATAAAATTCAAAGGCATTGTATTTGTTTTCCACTGACCATTAACTAAACTGAATTATTCCGTTAATTTAATATTCAATAACAGATTACCAAACCTATTTCCTAAAAATATAAAATTCAAAATATTTCAAATTCCTTCTTGAATCTTAAAGGCAACTATACTCAATTCTTTTTAATGAGGCGAATTTGCACCGACTCGCAGCGGTGCCCTTTTAGCTCGGAAATGTTTCCCTCCAGCTGATTGGTCAGAATTATCTTGTCCAACTAATCAGCTAGCAGGAAACCTTTCTGAGTTAAAAGGGCACCCCTGCGAGTAGGATCAAATGCGCCTCATTAAAAAAAATTGAGTAGTTAACTGTTCTGTATACTAACATTTCATTAGACTTTCTTTTACAACTAGGTGTAGGTGGAGTGCCTGAGGGGGAGACACTTCTCGCACTGCTTTTGCGAACAGGAGAATGACCAAGACGATTCTTCACCGCATCTGCGGAGAAAAACAGGATTTTAAAAGTCTATTTCCGCATTTACTTTTGAATATTAGAATAATATTCATTCCTAAAAATTCCTATACATTTCCATGTACCAAGAGGTGGTAGAGAAAAATCCTATTTCCATATTTACTTTGGAATATGAAAATAATATTCATTCCTAAAAATTCCTATACGTTTCCATGTACCAAGAGGTGGGTGGAGAAAAGTAGAGAAAAATAGTCCCAAGAACATGATTCAGATAAAATTACTTGCACTGTGTACTTTCACATACTGCAGTAATACAATAACACAATTATTATTGTTATTACTTCTACGCTACAACCCTAGTTGGAAAAGCAGGATGCCATAAGGCCAGGGGCCCCAACAGGCAAAATAGCCCACTGAGGAAACGAAATAAGGAAAAACTACGGTGGAAGACTATGGTTCAGAGGCTATGGTACTATATAATCAATCTATTTTTTTTTTTTCTTGACCTTTGAGGTCCTTCAGAGCTCAAATACAACTGGGGAAACCCTGTATTTATTTGGAAGTAAAAGTTGAAGAGACTGGACACTAAGACGGAAGAAAGGACATAAAGCAAGTGTAGCTGGGGGTCGAAGGAATAACGCAAATACCCTAAATCATGCCTAGTGTGTTCAACGATTATTTGAGAGCAAAATGTATAAGAGAAATGTGACAGAGATGCTCACATTGCCTAACCAAATAACCACAAGTATCTTATAGCAAGATAGCCTGCCCTAGTGTGCACTGCCTGGCATAAAAAAACGATATCTATTTTTTTTTCTAAATCTATCACATAATTTACTTTTATCAACCATGAAAATGGGTTATCGTACGCTGCACATTAAAATTTAGCCACCATCTGTAGGTCTAATTTGAGTAATTTCTGGAAACTGAATACAGTACTTCTTAGAAAGTTTTAAGAATCAGTGTAGGTTGATAGATTTGATTCAGAAATTTATTCAAGATAAAGAAAAATACTGCATTGCTGAAATAAAGTCCTTCCTCACAAGCATAATTATGCTGGATTATTATAATTTATTAGATTAGCTAAAGTTATATTTCTAAACATTTTGTACTAACACAAGTAATTTCAGTTAAAATGTCGACACGGTTTAATAATAGAGCATGAAAAAGTTAAATTAGTTGGACAGCTATGTGAGAAACATTAATTACAGTATACCTAAAATATAAAAAAAAAACTTTACCTCCAACAGTCAACTTGGATGGCGAATCTCCTTCATTACTTCTATTCTTGATGTTTTGCTTCGCACAAGCCACCAACATGGCTGCTCTACTTCCAGCATACTTCAGAGAACCAAACTTCTTTTGACGTTCAGGAGTCCCTAGTGTGTGGGTGAATTTAGACGCACAAGGTTTTTCTGGAGAACTCTCCTCTTCCGACTGCTTTTCTTCTGCATTGATTTTGAAAACTTTATCCTTCTTAGGACTCTTAATACTTTTGCGGTCAACTTCTTTCAGTTCTTCGTCTATCCTCTGTGCATTTTCTAAGGAACTCGAGTCACTTGATTTACTATTACTTTTTGAAGTTTCATCAGAGCCATCTTTGCTCTCATTGCTTGATAATATAACAGGTTCAGGGTCTGCTTCAATGTTGTGGACCTTTTCAGATTCTTTAGATAAAACCACTGTTTTTTCAGATTTATCTCTGGTTTCTGGGGATATTGAGCATGATATATCGATAACTTCTTCGGCTACACAAGCTTGAACACTCTCGGCGGTCTTCCGAGATTTACAGGGATACACATCACTCTTTTCGGGTTGTTCCTGATCAATCATTTCAACATCAACTTCCATGTCACTATCATCGTCACTTTCAATTGGCTTTTCTGAGGTCTTGAGTGGACTTTCAACTGATTTTTCAGAGGTTTTGAATGGACTTTCAACTGATTTTTCAGAGGTTTTCAGTGGACTTTCAACTGATTTTTCAGAGGTTTTGAGTGGGCTTTCAACTGATTTTTCAGAGGTTTTGAGTGGACTTTCAACTGGTTTTCCTGAGGTTTTCAGTGGACTTTCAACTGATTTTTCAGAGGTTTTCAGTGGACTTTTAACTGCTGTGTCTGAGGTTTTCTGTGGAGAGAGGCTACTTTTAACATTTTGCTGATGTCTTTCATCATTTAAAATTTCCAATTCCTCTCCAGCCAGGTTTGAACCCCTCTCTTTTCTGGGACTATCTAATTTAGAAGGTAAATCTTTTTCAACAGGAACTATATTTTTCTCCTCTGAAACATCCTCTTTTGATTTTTCATGTTCTTCATTTCTTGAGGCTGCCATTTCTGTCCCTTTAGCAGTTTGTGCCCATTTCTTCTTTGGCGATAGCACCTTTCCTGATGTTGTAGTGGGAGACGTAATGGATGAACTGAATTCCTCTAAATCAATACTCTCTGGCACTGATGTTACCATTTCAACCGATTTCAGATTTTCAACGTTACAGCTCTGTAATTCTAAAGAACCAGCACTAAGAGATATTCTCTTTTTAGGGGGAGATAGGGTCTTCTTCAAGGGACTCAAAGACTTGGCTCTCGTAATTTCTTTACTATCTCTCTCGCTTATCCTTTCATCTATCACTTCGTCACCTAATTCCATTTTTTCATTAACTGCACTACCTTTACTACAAAGTTCATCTTCAACATTTTTATTACAGTTTTCTTCTTCAGAAGTATCTTTACCCCTAGTCTTGCTACCAATCACATCACTGTCATTAGTTGAACCATTTTTCATACCGTCACTAACACTAGTAGCACCCTCGAGAAGATCGTTTTCTAACTTGTCCATCTCTGGAAGAGTTGCTTTACCTCTAACTGGCTCTTTACCTCCCTTGTTAAACATGTCTGTTATTTTTTTCTGGACATTTCTCTTTGCTACTGTTTCCAAGTCTATATTATGTGGAGCAGTTTTCTTTGAAGAGGACTTTTCAACCTGAGAAATTGTTTCGGATTCTGGATCCTCTCCAAAGTCATGGTTATTACTTAACAAGCTAGGAGATACTGTAGCCTTCGGACTTTCAATAGTATCTTCCTCTAAAGCCTTTCTTTTCTTTCCAGAACTAGAGCCTGGAGGGGTTAATGGCTCCGGCATGTCCTTCTTTGGAGCAACAATCTTGCGACCAGACCGGGTCACCTTGGGAGGAGTAGTTAATGATGATTCAACTTCAAATAGGTCACAACTATTTTGGTCTTTAGGAGTTCTGAGATTTTGGTTAGAACTTCTCCTACCAAGTTTATTTGATTTTTCAGACTCACTCCCCTCCTTTTGAGGGGTGGCTGCCTCGCTCTTTTCCGGACCATCAACAGAAGCCTTTATAATACTTAATGAATCATCACCAGAATTCTCCCTCTCTGAAGTTAAAGTTTTCTTCTTCTTCAGTTTCTGTTCAACATCTTCCTCAATTTCATCATTCAAAGATCGTTTACGTTTGGCTTTCCTATCAACCTGGTCCGATGTTTCTTTTATAGACTCTTCTGATTCCATGACGATATCACTGTGATCTTTCACAGTATTTTCACTATTACAAAGTCGTGACATGGCAATTTTTTGAGCCATGTCTGTTAATAGCTCATCATCTTCCTGTGAGCTGGGAATTGGTTCTTCAGATTCACTATCAGACATAACATCCTTCTCTGCAGGCACACAAGGTTTTACCCCTTTTTTTACTTCAAGATGAACTACAGGTGATTCGTCCACCTCTTGTTTTGAAACACAAACTCCTGATTTATTAGCAAAAGAACCAGACAGACTCTTGGTCAATTCTGGTTTATTTTTCAATGGGCTAGATTCTGAGGGGCTTTTTGATACTGGTTTGTTTTTCAATGGGCTAGATTCTGAGGGGCTTTTTGATACAGACACTCGGCCCTTCAAAACTTTCCGTACATCTTCAACAGTCTTCTTACTGGGCGTCTGACTTTTTCTTCTGTTGGAATCTGAACATGATTTGTCATCAAGGGTGTGATCTACAGGGCTGTCCTCCGGTGACTTCTGTAAATCGACAGAAGTCTTTCCAAGTTCTCCATCTAGGTCTTCCTCTTTATGATCACTGTCACAATTCGAATTTGATTTTACCTTGCTAGTTTTACCAGTACTACTTTCAGCAGTATCTGACAAAATTTGGTCTCCTGGTGCATCTGCATCTACAATATCAACATTATCTTTCATCCCTTTATCACGTGATGTTACATCATCCTTTTCACTCACAGTTTCCTTGCCTGTTAACAAATTTGCTTTTTCACTATCGACTAATTTTTCACTTTTACCCTCCGAAATTTCCGAGGCTATTTCTGATCTCTTTTTGGATTCAGTTCCTCCTGAAACTACAGGTACAGAAATACTTACCACACATTCTTTAATGCTAGGCTCAGATACTTTTTTGTCTTCTTTCCTTGCTATTTTATTTTTGGTAGAAACTTCATTTACCGATTTCTTTTTAGACTTTGTATCTTTTCCACAAAGCTCTAAATTTTCAAACTCACCAGGCCCTCTACTTCGGCGCGTTCTAACTCCAGATACAATTTCCTTTGGGGTAGAATTATTCTTCCTGGTAGACATAGGAGTCCCCGAGACTTTGGTTTTATCTTGTGAATCCTTCCTAGTCAGCCCTTGCCTCGTGACAGATCGTAAACGAGCTCCACCTTCCGTAACTGGATTTCCTGCAGGGCTATCAATATTTTCCTTCATTTCAGACACCTTGACTTTATCCACAGCCACTCCTACTTCTGGTGAAGACCGAGACTTGTTAGCATTATCATCTTCCTTGACTTTTGAAACCGTACTGTTCTTCGAGCTAGCCTCTTTTGAATTTTTCAACCGTGATTGAGTCTTCTTATTTGGGACTTCAGACTCTAATGTGACGCTTTCATTTAGAATAGAGTCACTGTGATTATGCAATACGCTGACTTCCATTACACTTTCATCAAGAGCTTCGTTATCAATGTCGCTTACTTTGGTACTATCACTCCTTTGATCAGCGCTCTTCGTACTTACGTCACCTCCCTTATCATCTTGAATTTTCACGACCTCTTCTCTGGGCTCCTCAGAACCAACGGATTTCTCACCACTTGTAGCCTTGCCTTTAGCAAGAGGTTTCTGAACAGGCGTACTCTTTGCCATTGCACTTGGCAAATCAGTTTTATCTGTTTTATCATCCTTCTTATCAGGACTGAGAAACCCTGTAAATGTCAATTGCTTTGAGGATGATTTTTCATTTTCTGGTAGCAACTTCTTGGAATTAGAAGCTTCACTCAAGATTGACCTGTAAAACAAAAAAAAACTGCAGTTACACCAAAACAAAAGATACCTATCCTAATATCACAGTAGTTTATCCAGACAACCACATTAAAATCAAAAGCATAAAGTCATTCTTAAACATCAAGGATCAAAAACTTTTATCTATATTATACTCATACAAACCCAACAGGTTACTGACATAAAACTTGTTATTCTAAATTCTTATAGCTTGATGGGAAAATTAAGACTTGTATAGTTTTGTATGTAATTAAACCATGAACTGTATCATGCACACAAGCATATTCACTTACTCTTCAAAAGAATGTTGTGACGCAAACTGTGTGGGAAGAATTATTTGAGATGCCGACTGTGAGAGATCAGAGTACATTGCAGGAATATCTTTTCTTTCTTTGAATTTCTCAATCTGATGCTCTGTCAGAACTCTCCGCGAAGGCTTAGGAGAAGACACCTTCACAAAATCCTAGGTAGAAAAAAAAAATTACTTTCTATTTAACCATTTTACCCCCAGGGCAATTTGGAAATTTCCAACCCTTAACCCCCAGGGGGTTATTTTTTCCCAGCACATTATGCAGTATTTTTTTTTTAAATTGCTCTAACAGCCTTAATTTTTGTCATAGAGGGGTCAGGTTGGTCTCATTCTCTTGGAAAATGCCTGAATTTTCTCAAAAAATTATCAAAAATATGAAAAAAAAATGTTTATAGCATTTTTTTGCAGGGACGTACCGGTACGTCCATGGGGGTAAAGGGATGGCTTTTGTGAAACGTACCAGTACGTCCTTTGGGGGTAAAAGGGTTAAAAACCATAAGATATAAATTCAACAGATGTGTTGAGTGAGGAGAAAATATACATGAAATTAAATCAAAGAGGTTAGATTTACTAACCTCGTCTTTCATATCCTGCAGACCGATTCTCTTCTTTTCGCATGTCCTTGGCGACCCGAGACTCAACCTACTGACCTTTGGAGAGTCGTATTTTGATTTTGGAGATTCGTATCTCTTTGCGCTATCTACACCACCCGATCGTTTTAAAAAGCTACCAGCCATCACATTATCTGGGGACAAACACCGGAAATATTTTAAGAGTATAACAAATTGTAAATAACTTCACAAAATTTATCATACATCCCAAAACCAAAGGAAAAATTGATTCAGTAAAGAAAACCATGAATGATTTTTATACCATAAAATAAAAAACATCATAGAACCATTTGAAAGGTTTTATAATTACACTACGTTTACCTTCAAAGTATTAACTTTTAATACTGTAAAATAAATATCTTACCAGGGACATTTTCTTTTGGATTTATACCGAATTCTTCAAAATCATCCTGAGAATCATTCAAACAGGCTGGAGGAAGAGAGCAATCTTTCAACACCTCATACAAGGCTGATGGTATACTGCAACTGGTGTTGGAAAAAGAGGATTTCCAGAGCTGCCGCCCAGCTTGCTTTATTTCTTTCGTATTGGAGGTCAGCGTAAGCCGGAGCAAGGGTTCCAACCTATTTATATGATCGGGTGTGTGAGCCGAACCAATGTGCTCTTCAAACATTAAAGAGAAGCTCCTCACTACTTTAACAAATTGTTTCCCGACATCAGCATTGAATCTAACGAAAGGATTGATTTTGAAACCCTCAGTAAGGGTAGGCAATACCTCGGCGATCAAAGGATTCAAAAGTTTCTCCTGATGAACTCCTCTGAATATATTTATGATACTTTCACATAATAGCTGGGCTGTGCTGATTCGTCCGGGACAGGCTCCCATCCGCATGAGACCCACAAATAGCAATTCAAATAATTCGACACACCCCGATAAGTTACACAATGGATGGGACTTCTTCTTTGGCTTGGCTGGACTGTTCACCTCTGCAATAATGAGATTAACATTAAATGAAAAATATATCATGGAAGTTTTTTATATGATGTAATTGAAAAACTTATTTACAATTAAAAAAGGTAAATGGTATTAGTATCATATTATCTGCATTTTTCTTATTGCCTATTATCATTACTTGCTTACCATCCCCATTTAGATCATTATTACAAGCATGTTTACTACTACATTGCCTTTTAATAACCTTATCATTATTTTATACCAACAGTTTCAAAGGAAGTTTTGCTTTGATAGAAACCAGTTTCAAAAAATGTCATGTGTCTTAGCTATTACCAAGCTTAAATTTGAATTACTTTCTTCCTAATAACAACTAGCAACAGTGTTTCAAGTCATAAATGCTTGCACGCTAAACAGACAAGACAGAAATTTGGCTTCATTAGCTCCAAGAGCTCAATCACTTTTTAGCAACTGAACAATGGAGAATGTTGAGGACTTCAATAGGACACGAGAACACTGCCTTCAAAGGAGGAGAGAAACTAACGTAAACAAAGGGATAGAGCATCTCTCCATATAAATGGTCTATGAGAATGGGTTTCATAAATCTCTCTGGCCCCCTATGAACAGGGCTTATACTCAGCCCATAACTATTTCCATTACAGGACACAGAACGTCATATGATGGGTCACTATAAAGAACTTACCATTTTCTAAAAAGAACTACACTATATGAGTGGATGCTATAAATAGACAAACACAATTCACAGACAAAACTAGGTAACAAAGCAAAGATCATAAAATACAATAAATTACTCATTCAAAGGATTATCTTTCCTGTGTTAGCAGCAAAAACTTGTCCAAAAAGATTCATTCTTGAATGATGCAAAAATTAGTTATGAAAACTAAAGTTGGGAGAAAGAAAAACAAAGAAATGACAAGACAAATTGGGGAGAAATTCAACAAAGCATAGTAGCTGTGGCTGATATTGAATGATGTAAAGATTAAAGGTATGAAAACTTAAAGGTTGGATAGACATGTGGGAAGAAAGTAAAACAAGAAATGACAAGACAAAAGGGGGGGGGGGGGGAATTTGACAAAGCAATAGAATTGTGGCTGATAATGCACATTACTGAGAAACAAAGTAAAGTAATATGGATGTTGTACAGCACAAAACACACAGTACCCTAAAGACTCTTGTCTAAAATAAAACTAGAAAACATCTTGCTAAAACAATATGATTTAGAGCAAGGCAACCTGCCATGGTACTACAGTAGGTCATACTGAAGGCCGAAAAATTCAAATGATTCAGCATGTAAAAAGGGCATTCCTGACCATAGAGCACAATGAATGATTTGAAGTTCTCTGGCATCCTGACATCGAAGGTTATTGATGCCGACCATAGAGCACAAGGAGCAAGACAAAATTAGTTTTTGTTGATCTGGTTTTTAAGAACAAAATAAAGGATTTCAGTAAAATAATGGCGTACTTTAACGCTAAACTATAAGATACACATCGATACTGTAAAACCATTACTTAAAACACCTCAAGTTTCCAACTTTCAGCGGACACAGACAATGTCAACGTTTGTTAATTTTTGAGTTTGAAAATTGTTTCCTTTTGCATCAATTAAACTAAAAAAAAAGAGTAACCCGCACTTACGCCGAAGGGATGGCTTGCCTAATTCAGAAAATTTAACTTTCTGTGTCAACAACAACAGGATGTTAGCCATGAGGTTGTAAGCAATTCCAAAGCTCTCTGAAGTTGATGCTGCTATTACCCTCTTATACACACTTATCATCCCTCTTGCAATGTATTCTATCTCGCAGTTGGGTTCTGCTGTCGCTGCTAACGGGGTGAGCTCCGTGAATTTAAACCACAATTCACTCCAGTCAACCATCACTTTCTGAAAAATATAAATACACAAGAAACTTCAGGCCACGAGTACAAACAATGATGAAACGTCATTATAAAATCTTTAAAATACAGTACTGTATGATTAAGAAATCTTGACACTTGCACTATACAGGTTCTTGTATACGTTGGACAAATCGGCATTTCATCAGAATGCACACACTATCACACTAAAAAAAGGAAGAGTTATTCTTTTAATAGGGTTTGAAAACCATGCTTGTGCTGGCTACTGCAAGTGTAAGCGGGGTGGTGGGTCTCTCTCTCTCACTAACAAGCGGAGGGGAGTAACACCTCGCTAAAAGTTTTACAGCTAGTTTCAGCCGTCGTTGAAATGTATCTCCACAGTAGAGCTTAAAGGTTAGTATTTGGCGCCAGAACAAATGATTTTCCTATACATACACTTAATGAATACAGTACTAACATTTTCACAAACAGATACTTTGCAGTCTCATATGGTGAAAAAACTCACCTGGTTGAATTCCTCAGTTGTCTCTATAAACCCTGTGACCGACTGATTTATAGGAAACAGTAGCATGTTGTAAATGCAGATCCAATCGTGCTCCATCCCATCGCCTTGGTCAATTATTTGGGTCTGTACAAAGAAATTTAAAAAATTATACATTACTGTACAGTACACATCAATCACTAACACAAGTTACTTTTCACAAGATCATATGATTTGGAAGATGCTACAATCAAAGAATTGTATAAGATATAATGAAAATGTTTCGTTAGATCAGTGGTTCTTAAACTTTTTTGCCTTGCGCCCCCCTTCTGCATTAAGCATAGGTCCCACGCTCCCCTCCCGACCCTTGAAATTTTTGCCAAAGTAGAAAGTACCGTATGTATGTATGTATTGTTTTTATAAACAATATGTTGCGTTTTCTATGCTAATATACTTCATTGGTAATGTAAGTATATGGATGAATGATAGATTTTTATTTCATTGATGTTGATTTTTTATAGGAATGCACTGTACTATATTTCAATAAAATAAACATTGTTCACAGAAAATGGGTAAAATATATTATGATGAAACAAAATTTTATCATGGTTTTTTTTTCAAACTGTTTTAGCATTATTCAGAAAATTGATAGAAAATACTGGAAAAAATACTAATTACTGCAAAAATAAACATAAGTTTTACTCTTAATACAACCATTCATGGATCATGACCACGTAAAAAAAATATTACACATCCTCCTTAGTAATTGATTTATCCATATTTATGTAGTATTGTAAAACAAAAGACATCATAATTACTACATCTTTATTTTCATTGTTACTATTTTACCAACTTGCGCCCCCCTTGAAAGATCCTGGCGCCCCCCTCAGTTTAAGAATCACTGCGTTAGATGATTAATATGGACCCGCCCAAGAAGTTCACTCGACTTTAGTGGAGGGTTGGATTTAAACACAAACCAAGTAAAACAAGTAAAGTTATCATCAGATCAAATCATATGTTGGGATTTAAAGTAAGCCATTATGTTGAACTAAATTCTCACTGGAGGTGGGTAGTATTACATGACCTTAAAAGTCTCAATTTACCACGATGTGCATTTTGTTTTTTAGTTTCCCACAAGGGCCACTTGGTCTCTTTCCATTTAATCCAAACTTAGCCTTACTAACTCCACTTAACAAGAAAAAATTATAACTAATAAAAAATTATAAACAATGAAGAAAGTATAATGCATTTGAATATCAGAATGCAAGAAAAAAAGAGGGAACTGATATTAGGTAAGTTTAAACCATAGTTGAAGATAAGGGACAAAAGTTTGTTCTATTTGGTACCTTCCCACCTAGCTAATTCCTTTAGCTTTACCATGCTCTAATTTTAACATCTCGTTTAAGAACACTACTTAAACCTTTAAGCGAGAGTGGAAGTATTTTGCTACGGGATATCTACTACCTTTGGCGGATGTATTTTATATTCAGTAATTTCCAATTTTTTCTATCTGTATTTACAGGTCTGAGAATTTTACAAAATATAAAATTTACATATCAATGTTTATAGTCCATTTCTTTTAGCGATGCAGATTTGCACCGACTCGCGGCGGTGCCCTTTTAGCACAGAAAAGTTTCCGGATCGCTGATTGGTTAGAATTATCTTGTCCAACCAATCAGAGATCCGGAAACTTTTCCGAGCTAAAAGGGCACCGACGTGAGTCCGTGCAAATATGCATCGCTAAAAGAAATGGACTATAGTAACTTTATTCGGCTATATGGTAAAAAATGCTGTACATTTTTTCCTCTAATAGTTTTAGTCCTGTGATGAGTTGAGAAAAAAAAAAAAAAAAAAAAAAAAAAAAAAAAAAAAAAAAAAAAAAAAAAAAAAAAAAAAAAAAAAAAAACTGTGGCTTGAGAGCGAGTTTATATTTTTTAGAGGGAGGCATTGAAAAGGTCAATGTTTCAAATTTCGATGACTTACCTGTTCAATGTAGGAAAGTAATTGCCTTACTGTAACAGCCCACATTCTGCGAAGTGTGTCTGGATGACTAGAGCCAAAATAGGTTTCGGCACCTTCAATCTCCTTGACGATAGATTGTAAAAATCCAAGCTTTCCTGTTGATGGCTTACTATTATCCAGGACAGTAATCCAAACTGTGAAATACCTGCAATCAAACACAGTAATGTTCAAGTACTGTTATCTCACCAGGTAGTAAAGCACCATTTACTCAAGAGAGAATGGAAAATGGCTGTCTGCTAAAGAAGGTGATGAATGCAAGAGTTGATGGGAGAAGTACAAGAGGAAGGCCAAGGTTTGGGTGGATGGATGGAGTGAAGAAAGCTCTGGGTGATAGGAGGATAGATGCGAGAGAGGCAAGAGAGCGTGCTGGAAATAGGAATGAATGGCGAGCAATTGTGACGCAGTTCCGGTAGGCCCTGCTGCTGCCTCCGATGCCTTAGATGACCGCGGAGGTAGCAGCAGTAGGGGATTCAGCATTATAAAGCTTCATCTGTGGTGGATAATGTGGGAGGGTGGGCTGTGGCACCCTAGCAGTACCAGCTGAACTCGGTTGAGTCCCTTGTTAGGCTGGAGGAACGTAGAGAGTAGAGGTCCCCTTTTTTGTTTTGTTTCTTTTGTTGATGTCGGCTACCCCCCAAAATTGGGGGAAGTGCCTTGGTATATGTATGTATGTATCTTTCACAGACTGAGGCTACTTAACCCAAAATAATTAATTTCATGGTGAGGGGTAGATGGAGATTGTTTGGGCACTCTTTACACTCCCCAAGAAAGATTAGTTCACAAAACTTTCAACTGGGCTCCACAAGGTGCCAGAAGAGTTGGAAGTCCCAGGCCTACAGGGCTGAGGACTACAAAGCGTGAAGTAGGGGATGATGGATGGAGAAGCATTGATTTAAAAGCTCAAGATAGACACGCCTGGCAAAATCTAACCGAGACCCTTTGCATCAATAGGGGTAGATGATGATGAGGAGTTAATTTCATACAAAATATGGACAAAACTTAACACCGTAACTTGATAACTTGTATTTGATGCTTGTTTATAGATCAGATGGGTAATGTGTTTCTGAACTCATGTTCGAAGAGAATGAGTGAATTTATTAAACAAATTATGATACAGTACATGTGTAATAGAACATCTTAGTTGAACAGCTGATCATTTCAATCTGTACACATACAGTAGTAAGGCTTTTTTTTATTGTAAGTTAGTTTTAAACTTTGTGTTTGCTTTACTATAAATTTTTCAAGTAATTTCTCCAAGTTATCCTTTTTGAAAACTTTGCTATCCAACACCCGGACATTTAAATTATAGAGATTCTACAACATACAACGTAAAAATAAAATTCTGTGATTAAAAAATCGTTCTTACATCTACTGTACCGTAACATAGAATCTGTATACAGGCTAATACCTCATGAATAATGACAAGGAAAACCATAAATTTAGTAAATACATATACACAACATATCAGCAAGGTCATAAAATTTGCCACAAAAACAAGTAAATAAAATGGTATTACTGTACTGTATATTATCAAAGGTATAAAGGGATTTTGACGAAGGAAAAATCTATTTCTGAGAAGAGACCTGTGACGGCCGGTGAAAAGGGTCCTTCTTTACACTTTTTTTATATAAATCTTCCAAATATACCAGAGAAAGATAAAAGCATGGAATGCAGAGGTTACTACCCTCGCGCGAGCACCTTGTGGGTGTCGTGTATACATCAGGGGCGTGTGAAAACCACTATTCACAGGCTGTCTTCCATTCAGATAAAGGTGCTCGCGCGAGGGTAGTAACCTCTGCATTCCATGCTTTTATCTTTCTCTGGTATATTTGGAAGATTTATATCAGAAAAGTGTAACGAAGAACCTTTTCACCGGCCGTCACAGGTCGCCCCAGAAAAATGGTATTACTGTATATTATCAAAGGTATAAACAGTTGTCATCTTGCAAGTTTACAAAAAATCAAAATTAAACTTACTCCTCTTTTGTTGTTGCCAAGTGAAGCAAAGGAGGCTTGCACAGCTGCTGAATAATGTGATTTGAAAGTGTTCCACTCATCATGTCTTGCATAGAGTTTCCAGTGATGTTGTACTGCCTCGAGTTGATAACAGACAGTGGCAGAGCTAGTTCTTGGCTTGTAGTAATGATCTCATAGAATTTGAATACATATTCACTCAGTGGGGTTCCAGGTTTACAGCTGTGCTCGATTTCTGAGAACAGGGTGAACATTTCTTTAACTTGCTCGACTGATTCCTTCTTATTTCCCTCACTTTTAATAGACCTCAAAACTCTAGTGACAATAGACTGAATAATCAAAGCTACTACAGCATTTTGCCTAGTTTTTCTTTTCACATCTTCAGTTTCATCATTCAATGAATTCATAACTTCCCCAACACATGAAAAGAGCAGCTGAAGAGAACGGTAAAAAAGAGCATCATTTATTAGCGGCTCCTCAAGAGGAGAGATACTAAAAACAAACGGCTGGCGTTCAGGAATATTTATTCCGGCAGATAAAATCTGAGCAATCACTTCTGCGCATAACATAAGTAACCCACGATATTTACGACCGGGAGAGGCGGCAACCGACATCATTAGATTGCGCTGTGCCAAGCCAATATTTTGGCCCCCGGGTGATGAAGGCGAGGTGCCGCTAAAGCAGAACTTCAGGAGAGGCAACACTACTGTGTCAAACTGAGAGGCAGCATGCTTCTTCAATTTTATAACCAGATGCCACCAGACTAGTAGCTTTTCAAGGGCTATTCCCTCATTTTTGGCATTGTTGGCTTTCAAGGGCGCTAATAGCAACTTGAGTCGCTTCTGGTGAGTCAAGACATCCACATCTAGAGCAAAATTATCTATGAGTGCTTTCCAGCACCTGAACGCTTCAATCCTTACAGCGGGTGTGGAGCTCTTGAAACCCTTTTCTACTATTTCAAGAAGATCATTAATCAGGCTGGTGCCCTTATGCAATACTGATCCTAATACCTGAACAATCAATCTCCAACCTCTGAGTATATCGGTACTATCCTTATTTACCAAGTCTATCATTTTCTTGCATGTTTTGGAATGCATCTCACCGGCCAAACATGTAACGACAGACTTTCTCAATTCTCCCGTATCCCCCAACTCATCTAGGTACAATTTTGTACTGTGTAATATTATAAACACAATGCTACGGACCCTTTCAGCCTCGTGCAGAACATACCTAAAGGAGATGGAAAACCAGATCTTAATATCTTTAAGGATGATATCAGGGATAACCTCTACTAAGGTATGAATAACCTGCAATGCTTCAAGGGCAGCCGACACTGAAGTTTCACTTTTGAGAATATCGCAAACAGCCTCTAACAGGGTACCAGCTTTATTCTGGTAAATCTCAGTGCCAAATTTACTTCTGGAAATACACCACAGAGTCCGAACAACGACCTTTTTCCCTCTTTTCTCTTTTAACACTTTAATGAGATCTTCAATGATTCCTCTTTGGGAATCTTCTTCAAGCAGGCCTACAAAACTTCCGCTTGCCAAGAGACACCCACAAGCACCTGCTGCATCATAGCTTGATTCTTCCGAATCACTGGATAAATCTGCTCTGATATTGCGCATCACATTCTCTATTTTCTTTACTGCCAAGTAATTGGACCAGTTGAACTTGACCATGGCCCCAGTGCCGGTACATAATCTGCAAAAGGTTTCAAGAAATTAGGACAAAAATTGCATCAATTTAACCCTTTTACCCCCAAAGGACGTACTGGTACGTTTCACAAAACTCATCCCTTTACCCCCATGGACGTACCGGTACGTCCTTGCAAAAAAATGCTATAAAAAATTTTTTTTTCATATTTTTGATAATTTTTTGAGAAAATTCAGGCATTTTCCAAGAGAATGAGACCAACCTGACCTCTCTATGACAAAAATAAAGGCTTTTAGAGCAATTTAAAAAAAAAATATACTGCAAAATGTGCTGGGAAAAAAATAACCCCTTGTGGGTTAAGGGTTGGAAATTTCCAAAGAGCCTGGGGGTAAAAGGGTTAAAGGACATAAGGGCAAAGAAATTTCAAATATGTACATAAGATTAAGAAAATCTGCACATGTACTTTTTCCAATTGAAAATATCCTAAATACAAAGTTAACAATAATCAAATACTTACTGTATGAGACTTCGGTAGGCAGCGAGTCTTACGGACACTTGACGTGCCGTAAACTGCTCTACCAACTCTTCCAAGTCGGTGCCCTCTTTCATGGCACCCCTGTAATAGAAAATAAAACTATGAAATTCTTTGATAATCTTTAAAAATATATCTATTCTAAACATACCAAGAATTCATTCATTTTTCAACTACTGACCTTTGGTTGAAAAAATTATAATACAAATTTGTAGATAAAACTGATTTAAACTATATTCTATGTATAATGCCAGGTTAATCACCCTCCTATCAAACAGTGAAATAAATGACACTAATGTATAGATATATCTTAGCATACTTTCATTTTAACTTCAAGTCACAAATTAGGCATAAAGCATATCCTACTATTAACAATCATTCATGGTATACTGCATACAGTATACTGTATACAGTAATTCTTCAACTTCAAACTAACAAGGAAAAAATTCTCCATCTGGATAAAGTTACCACATGCTTGACTACTGAATGCCTTCGAGATGTAAACAAAATTGTCACGCAGAGCTATGTTTTCCTTCACATGCGCTCCAGTATTTATATTACCTGTTTATGTTATGTATACTGTACTACTACCATTTTTAAAATGAGTGTACAGTATGTACATGTACAGCATTTACCAATTCTAAAAAAAATTTGTCATTCATCATAAATGTTTATCGCAGACATATAAGGTTCCGTAAAATGGCATATCACAGATTTTCAAGGCAATTTGTGTTTTTCCTAATCACAAAAGCAATTGAGCTCCAACAACCATACGAAGAAGATAGTGCACAAACAGTTGGAAAATTCCTTTTTTGTGAAGAAAATATTGAAAATAAGAAAAGTGTACTACAACAGATGTGGATGAAAAGAGAAAACTAGTGAAAATAAGGAACACACAAACAAAACTAAAAGACACAGGCGTCGTTGCAAAGGCAAAGCCTCGACCTGAATCTGATCTGATAAATCTGAGTCCCTTAATCAGAGTAGGATTTCAGTGAAGATGGAAACTAGGCTGTTAAAATTTATAACTAGTTATTGAAAGGGTAGGCCCGCACCTCCCTCGTGTCGGGCGTCTGGTCAAATTTTGGTACAAAGCACCTGTCTATGAGTTTTCCGAACACCCTCAATACTATTATTATTACTTGCTAAGTTACAACCCAAGTCAGAAAAGCAGGATGCTATAAGCCCAGGGGGCAAAACAGGGAAAATAGCCCAGTGAGGACAGGAAACAAGGATAAATAAAATATTCTAAATACAATTGTGGGTCCCAGTAGGAAATCAGCTTTTTTTAGGGTAGGGAAACACCAAAGATGACCGGCTTTCACTAACAATCGTCAAAAATACATAAGAAAATAAGATCCGTTGGAAAAATACACAATCCATGTATTCATCTAATTATTTATACACCAAATCATATCACTTTTCTTAATTATTATTATTACTAGCTCAGCTACAACCCTAGTTGGAAAAGCAGGATGCTTTAAGCCCAGGAGCTCCAACAGGGAAAATAGCCCAGTGAGGAAAGGAAAAAAGGAAAATTAACCTGGTTTTAAGAACAGTAACAACATTAAAATAAATAAATGAATAAACTTTGTACTCCAAAATCAAACCATTGTTCTCTAGTCTTGGGTAGTACCATAACCTCTGTAGGCTACCATGGTTTTCCACTGTCTTGGGTAAGAGATCTCTTGCTTTAGGGTATACCCGAGCACACTATGCTATCTTATTTCTCGTCCTCTTGTTTTGCTGAAGTTTTTATGGTTTATAAAGGAAATATTTAATGTTGATCCTGCTTTTCTAACTAGGGTTGTAGCTTACCAAGTAATAATAATAATAATAATAATAATAATAATGATGGGAGGTGAAAGGTATATGACCTTGCTATACTGGTCTCCAATGATTTTAATGCAAAGCAAATTCTTCAAAAATTTTTAGCAATTACAGGATGAATCTGACAACGACTTGTGCTGTGTTATACCCAAAAACAGAGAAACAGCATACAGTATTGTACTGTGAAAGTATATAAATATGTACACATATATATATATATATATATATATATATATATATATATATATATATATATATATACATATATATATATATATATACATATATATATATATATACATATATATACTGTGTATATATATATACTATCATTACCATTATTATTACTAGCTAAGCTACAACCCTAGTTGGAAAAGCAAGATGGTATGAACCCAAGGGCTCCAACAGGGAAAATTAGCCCAGTGAGGAAAGGAAGAAAGGACAAATAAAATATTTTAAGAACACCAAAATAAATATTTCCTATATAAACTATAAAAACTAACAAAACAAGAGGAAGAGAAATAAGACAGAATAGTGTGCCTGCGTGTACCCTCAAGCAAGAGAACTCCAACCCAAGACAGTGGAAGACCATGGTACAGAGGCTATGGCACTACCCCAGACTAAAGAACAATGGTTTGATTTTGGAGTGTCCTTCTCCTAGAGGAGCTGCTTACCATAGCTAAAGAATATCTTCTATCCTTACCAAGAGAAAATAGCCACATTTTATATATATATATATATATATATATATATATATATATATATATATATATATATATACACACATATATACTGTACATATATATATATATATATATATATATATATATATATATATATATATATATATATATATATATATATATATATATATACACATATATACTGTACATATATATATATATATATATATATATATATATATATATATATATATATATATATATACACACATATATACTGTACACATATATATATATATATATATATATATATATATATATATATATATATACACATATATACTGTACATATATATATATATATATATATATATATATATATATATATATATATATATATATATATATATATATATATATACATATACACATATATACTGTACACACATATATATATATATATATATATATATATATATATATATATATATATATATATATATATATATATACACATATATACTGTACATATATATATATATATATATATATATATATATATATACATATACATAAATATATATATATATATATATATATATATATATATATATATATATATATATATATATATAAAATGTGGCTACTTTTCTCTTGGTAAGGATAGAAGATATTGTTTAGCTATGGTAAGCAGCATTGTGAATATATTTATATAGTGAAATGTGTAAGAGTGGTGATACCTCAATGTGGTGAAAGGGTTTGTGTATCGCCATGATCAGCAAAGCTATAGTAGTCAGGGCCCCTATGCTAGGTTGGTTTGTTATAAGCGATCATACTAGTCTCCACCATCACCAATCCGCAGTGGCTATAGCATGATTAAAATGGCTAAACCCCAGACATGACTAAGGACATATCTGAGGCCTTTGTCCTTCAGTGGACTAGAAACAGCTGCAGGTATTGTTATTTCATTTTAAAGGTATTTAATAGTATTTGAAGTTGGCAAAATATAATTATATCTATCCTCCCATAGGTTTCACATTTGTTGGAAAACTTTCACTATAAAAATACTTTTTCTATAAGTATCAGCCTGCTTCTGCCTACCTATAAACAGTGTGGAATTAATATGACCTACTGCAGTTAGTAAGCATTTCAATCATTAGCCTATTTAGGCTATATCAAGGACAAACCCTAACCATGCCATAGGCCTTAGATACTTATCTTAAAACTAAGTAAGCCCAAGGGAGCTTGCTGCATACGGTAGGCCTAACTTCGAAAGCACCAAAGAAGCCTATACCTACAAGATACCCTCTCTGATTACACAGCTTAGGCCTCTGGGCTCATGTAAATTAGGCCCCTACGTTCCATCACATAGCTTAGGCCTCTGTGTTCCGGCACACAACTTAGGGCCCTATGTTGCAGCACATAGCTTAGGCCTCTATGTTCCGGCACATACCTTAAGCCCTATACTCCGGCACATACGTTAGGACTCTGTACCCCGACACATAGCTAGGGGCCCTATGTTCCGGCACAAAGGCCTCCATGCCCCGACACAGGTTAGGCCTCTATGGTAAGCACATACCTAAGGCCTCTATGTTCCGGCATATACCCTAAGCCCTATACTCCGGCACATAGGTTAGGACTCTGTGCCCCGACACATAGCTAAGGGCCCTATGTTCCGGCACAAAGGCCTCCATGCCCCGACACAGGTTAGGCCTCTATGGTAAGCACATACCTAAGGCCTCTATGTTCCGGCATATACCCTAAGCCCTATGCTCCGGCACATAGGTTAGGACTCTGTGCCCCGACACATAGCTAAGGGCCCTATGTTCCGGCACAAAGGCCTCCATGCCCCGACACAGGTTAGGCCTCTATGGTAAGCACATACCTAAGGCCTCTATGTTCCGGCATATACCTTAAGCCCTATACTCCGGCACATACGTTAGGACTCTGTACCCCGACACATAGCTAGGGGCCCTATGTTCCGGCACAAAGACCTCCATGCCCCGACACAGGTTAGGCCTCTATGTTCCGGCACATAGCTCAGGACCCTATGTTCCGGCACATAGTTTAGGCCTCTATGTTCAAGCTCATTTGTTAGGCCTCTGTGCTCTGGCACATATCTTTGGGCCTCTATGTTCCGGCACATAGCTCTGGACACAATGCTCCAGCACATAACTATGGCCTAATTGTTCCGGCACATGGCTTAGGGCCCTATGCTCCAGCACATTTGTTAGGCCTCTGTGCTCCAGCACATAGCTGTAGGCCTATGTGCTCCAGCTGCTCGGGAACATAGTTAAAGTCCCTATGCTCCGGCTTAATTTAGGCCTCTGTAATCAAGCACATTGCTTAGGCCTCTATACTTCAGCAATTTATGCTCCGGCACATAGCTTTAGGCTTATATGCTCCGGCACATAGGTCTAAGCCATATTAAAGGACATGGCCTTCTTTCGCGTAATCTAGCATTAAAAAGACAAAAGGATATATATTGACTGAATGACATACACACAGGATAAATAATTTCGAAAAAGGAGACATGAAATGACGGCAAATAAGACACGAAAAAGCAAAAAAACAATCAATGGTGAAGGAGCTTATTTTCGAAAGACGAAAGTTATATCGTTCTATTACAATGGCACTGATATTGGCATCCCTAAACGCATCTATGATTAACTACCAATAAGAAATAAGATAAGAAATAGAATAATAGGTATAACCTTTCTAACCTGTCATATATATATCAACAAACACCGATCACTTTTCTACTCACACTAAAGTCTGAAAGCGCGGGAACCAACCCAGGGTTGCCAGATTATTTCGACTGAATTATCGTACGTGAGCCTTAAAATTGTCGTTTTTCAAGCAAAATTATCGTACACAGTTTCAATATAATTATTAAGGAGTTACATGATTGACCTATTTCAAAAGATTTTAATATAATTGTTTAATTAAACACAAACATACACATATGTATATACCCAAGGTATGTATCGTACATCCTACTGTACCTAAAATAATCGTACATGTATGATGATTATCGTACGAATGGCAACCCTGAACCAACCTGTGCCCACACCAGGGTTGCCAAGATTTGTAAATGAGAAAAGGCCAACATTTAATTAACCGCAGCTTTAAAAGGCCAACCCATTAGTAGAAAAAGGCCAAATATGTAGTATTTAGGGTCCGCCTTTTTTTCATGATATTACTAAAGGGTAATCAATTTAAAAAAGGCCAAATTTGAGGTTTTTTTTTTTGGCCTGAAAAAAGGCCAAACTGGCAACCTGGCCCACACCTACACCACGCCTGCGAGCGCTGTTTGAGCTGTTCCTTATACATATTTTTCGGATAAATTTACAATTATTATTATTATTATTATTATTATTATTACTATCCAAGCTACAACCCTAATTGGAAAAGCAAGATGCTATAAGCCCAGGGGTTCCAATAGGGAAAAATAGCCCAGTGAGGAAAGGAAATAAGGAAATAAATAACTGATGAGAACAAATTAACAATAAATCATTCTTAAAAAAGGTAATGTCAAAAGAGATATATCATATATAAACTATTAACAACGTCAACAACAAATATGTCATAAATAAACTATAAAAAGACTCATGTCCGCCTGGTCAACAAAAAAGCATTTGCTCCAACTTTGAACTTTTGAAGTTCTACTGATTCAACAACCCGATTAGGAAGATCATTCCACAACTTGGTAACAGCTGGAATAAAACTTCTGGAGTACTGCGTAGTATTGAGTCTTATGATGGAGAAGGCCTGGCTATTAGAATTAACTGCCTGCCTAGTATTACGAACAGGATAGAATTGTCCAGGGAGATCTGAATGTAAAGGATGGTCAGAGTTATGAAAAATCTTATGCAACATGCATAATGAACTAATTGATCGACGGTGCCAGAGATTAATATCTAGATCAGGAATAGACATCATTTCATTATCTTCTCGTATTATTTTACATTTAGATTTCCTCTAAATATGACTATGTATTTTTATTGATATTCTAAGATAGATCACTTAATTCTACACATACTGGTGGCATAAGCTATTGGAATTGTGCTGGATAAATTCACATCATAGGGCACATCTTTATCATCTCCTGATATTATTTTACATTTTTATTTCATTTAAATTATATGTATATTCTAAGATAAATAACTTAGTATTTTATATTTCATCTAAATATACTTTTATGTTTATGGATATTCCAAGATGGATAAATTCACATCTATAGACAGTATTTTATAATTTCCTCCTATTATTTTCCATTTATATTTTGTCTAAATATATTTTTATGGATACTTGAAGATAGATAATTTAACACTTAATATATTATGATGTCCAATCTTCATGAGAATAGGGTAACTTGAGAAAGGCAGCTTACAGAGTTTGTACACTTTAACTGTTTATACTATTAATAGTCTGGCCTCATACAAACGGTAAAAGTAGGAAATATGTCTTTATTTCCTTATTGAGATATAAGACTTTATATATAAACTGACCTAAATATTAAGCATTGAAATATATTTTTAAAAATATAGGAATTAGTTGTTATACAGAAGTGAATGTTGAAAATTTCATTAATAAAAATGAAAGAAAAGTAAAAATTAAAATGCCTAGGATGGTAAAAGTCAACAAGAGCTGCTATTTTGTAGTGTAGGCCCAAGTGTGTTTTTACAAACTGCCAAGGCACCACCCACCCGTTGAGATACTACTGCTAGAGAGTTATTGGGGCCTTTCATTGGCGAGGCAGTACTACATTGGATCCCTCTCTCTAGTTACTGTTCGTTTCATCTTTGTCGACACATACACAGAATAGTCTGGCATATTCTTTACTCGTTGTTCTCTTTCCTCTTACACTTGATAACACTGAAATCATCAAACAATTCTTATTCCTCTTAGTAAGGGTAGAAGGAACTCTTTAGCTATGGTAAGCATCTCTTCTATGAGGACACTCCAAAATCAAACCATTGTTCTGTAGTCTTGGGTTGTGCCACAGCCTCTTTACCATGGTCTTCCACTATCCTGGGTTAGAGATCTCTTGCTTGGGGGTACACTCGAGCACTCTATTCTATCTCTTCCTCTTATTGTTTTCAAGTTTTTTATCCTCTTGTTATTTTCAAGTTTTCATAGTTTACATGTGAAAGATTTATTCTAATTTTGTTTATTGTTCTTAAACTTCTCTTGTAGGTTTTCCTTATTTCCTTTTCTCACTGGGCTATTTTCCCCATTGGAGCCCTTGGGCCCATAGCATCCTGCTTTTTCCAACTAGGGGTGTAGCTTAGTAAGTAATAATAATAATAATAATAATAATAATAATAATAATAATAATAATAATAATAATAGTTTTCCAGTAATTACAATGACCAGCTTTCAACCTAACTCGCGCATATAATCACACAAACACACACACAAACACACACACACACACACATATATATATATATATGTATATATATATATATATATATATATATATATATATATATATATGTGTGTGTGTGTGTGTGTGTGTGTGTGTGTGTGTGTGTGTGTGTGTGTGTGTGTGTGTGTGTGTGTGTGTGCAGCAGTCTAGAGATCAGTTTGAGTGTGGTACTATCTGTCGTAATGTTGGTACCCCCTGCTGTCAGTACACACTGCATTGTTATTTTTTTTTTCCTCTATGGAACCAATATCTGTTATGGCTGATTTTGAATGGGGTGGTCGAAAAGAAAGTGAGAGTGAAAGAAATAAAATGGAGAGTAGAGGGTGAACGAGAACTTTAAGTACTGAAGAATTATTGCATTTCTTATAGTTTATTTATGACATATTTGTTTTCGATGTTGTTAATAGTTTATATGTGACATGTCTGTTTTGACGTTGTTACTTTTTTTAGAATCATTTATTGTTAATTTGTTCTCTTCATTTATTTATTTCCTTATTTCCTTTCCTCGCTGGGCTATTTTTCCCTGTTGGAGCCCCTGGGCTTATAGCATCTTGCTTTTCCAACTAGGGTTGTAGCTTGGATAGTAATAATAATAATAATAATAATAATAATAATAATAATAATAATAATAATAATAATGGGTAGAAATAAAGAACATAATCTATAATATTAGAAATTATTGTTGAAAATAAAATTTGTGAAATGAAATGTAATGAATGTGTTCAGCGGTGTCTTATTACAGTGATGGTTAGGTTCATGAATTTAGGATGCAGGGATGTAAAGAAAATTGTAGGCCTACTGTTAGCACATTATTTTATTACCAAATTATCGGGTCACGATTACTTAATGATTATTATTATTATTATTATTATTATTATTATTATTATTATTATTATTATTATTATTATTATTGCTTGCTAAGCTCTAACCCTAATTGGAAAAGCAAGATCTTAAAAGCCCTATAAGGGCTCCAATAGGGACAATAGCCCAATGAGGAAAGAAATAAGGAAACATAGTTTGCTTGAGTGTACCCTAAAGCAAGAGAATTTTAACCCAATGCAGTGGAAGACCAATGTACAGGGGCTATGTCACTACCCAAGACTAGAGAACAGTGGTTTCATTTTGGTGCGTCCTCCTAGAAGAGCTGTTTACCAGAGCTAAAGAGTCTCTTCTATCCTTACCACAAGGAGATTAGCTACTGAACAATTGTCATTTCATGACAAGATGTCAAACACGTTGTTCCCCCTCAAATTTCTTCTTTATTTTTGGTCATCATAAAGTAGTTGTTTTTAGAATGTCACTGCATTTTTTTTAACAGGGAATCTTGGCAAATAATAGAAGAGAGAGAGAGAGAGAGAGAGAGAGAGAGAGAGAGAGAGAGAGAGAGAGAGAGAGAGAGAGAGAGAGAGAGAGAGAGAGAGAGAGAGAGCAGCTGCTAGGATAATGCAAACGAAATATATGTTCTTTTGAAATATGTGAATATGAATAGTCAGTTCCAACAATAATAATTAAGGAGGTATTATATAAAAATGTGTTAAGGAATTCAAATATAGCAATGTGATGTCATTTCTAGATAATCTTTTTTTCGAAATAATATACGATTACATTTCTTAAATTATTATTAGCTAAGCTACAACCCTAGTTAGAAAAACAGTATGCTTTAATCCCAGTCAAAGAAGTCCAATGATGAATATATATATATATATATATATATATATATATATATATATATATATATATATATATATATATATATATATATATATATATATATATATATATATATATTCATCATTGCACTTCTTTGACTGGGATTATAGCATACTGTTTTTCTAACTAGGGTTGTAGCTTAGCTAATAATAATAATAATAATAATAATAATAATAATAATAATAATTTCCCTCCTCACCATTCAAACCATCCTATAGATACCTTGGTTTAAACCTAACTACGTGAGCTACCTTTCAGAGCAAGAAGGGCATGATCTCTCCAAATCTCTTACACAACCAGAAGTCACCAGCTTGACAAGTTTTTTTTTTTATTATTAATTATTTTCGGTCCGGACAGGTCTTCTGTAGTCTAGACCAACCTACTATGGATATCTATGGTCCCTATAGAAGCAGTCATGGCACCCTAAACCGAAAAATCAGGTTTTTGAGAGGCAACGCTGCTTTTGTTGCTGGGTGTACGATAAGCTATTAATAAGCATTTCTCTATGGTGTAACGTTAATTTTCAAATATGATTATTGAGCAGATGAGCGGCGTAGTTCTTAAGATCTTTATAATAGATATAAAAGAATGGAGATATGCCATCTCTTTGAGGCAATTAGTAAATTATTAAGGAAGAATTAGAATTTAATTTCTGGCAACTGTTTCGCCTTCGGGTTAGACTTCAAACCTGACAGGGACTTTTCTTAATGTTATCTGGACCGGTGCGGTAGGCGAGTAACATTGTCTATAAAGTGTTCCTGTTACATTACTCAAAGGTGAGTTAATTTAAACAATCTTAATTATTAAGGAAGAATAGGAATTTAATTTCTGGCAACTGTTTCGCCTTCGGGTTAGACTTCAAACCTGACAGGGACTTTTCTTAATGTTATCTGGACCGGTGCGGTAGGCGAGTAACATTGTCTATAAAGTGTTCCTGTTACATTACTCAAAGGTGAGTTAATTTAAACAATCTTAATTATTAAGGAAGAATAGGAATTTAATTTCTGGCAACTGTTTCGCCTTCGGGTTAGACTTCAAACCTGACAGCGACTTTTCTTAATGTTATCTGGACCGGTGCGGTAGGCGAGTAACATTGTCTATAAAGTGTTCCTGTTACATTAATCAAAGGTGAGTTAATTTAAACCATCTTATTCTAATTTGTCCCCAAATTGAAAACTTTCCAAAACGAAAAAAGTTAGCTGACTAAGAAAGCAACTTGCGGGAAAATTCCACCGACTGAAATGTTGTGAAGGTTTTCATGGTATTTTATTTGGAAATTTTAAATATTTTAATCAAATACAAAAGTGATTTAATTTAAACCATTATTCTCTAATTTAATGTCACATTGAAAACGTTCTAAAGTGGAAAAAAGTTAGCTGACAGTGAGAGAGCAACGTTCTGGAAAATTGCACCGACTGAAATGTTGTGAAGGTTTTCATGGTATTTTATTTGGAGATTTTAATTGTTTTAATCAAATACAAAAGTGAGTTAATTTAAACCATTATACTTTAATTTGATGTCACATTGAAAACTTTCCAAAGCGAAAAAAGTTTAGCTGACAGTGTGAGAGCAACGTTAGGGAAAATTCCACCGACTGAAATGTAGTGAAGGTTTTCATAGTAATTTATTTAGGAATATTAATTGTTTCAATCAAATGCGAAGTTCTGCAAAAAAAGTAAAAAAAAAAAAATACTCACCAAGAGATGTTTTTGCACTATGTAACAAAGCAGTTTAGAAAACTGTTTATTGTCCGCCATCAGTTTGATGAAATAGTTGTAGGCCTCCTGTCAGTATAAATAGTAATTAAGTCAAGGTCATAAACAAATTACCCATGAAGTCTCAAGGTCAATTAAAGAATTTTGTATTGCTTAGATCATTTCATAATAAGTTTTTAAAATGTGATTGAAGTCATGTGGAATATGCTGAAATGATACTAACGACTTAACGAGGAATAAAAATTAAAGTGGAGTTATACAGTACTTATGAAAATAATAAATATAAATTAAGGAATCATTTACGCAAATTAATATGTAATTAACGAATTATTTATGAGATTTATTAAGATTAGATGACTAGATGAACTGACATGTGACTAAATCTTATTAGCTATTTACTATACTTAAATGATGGGTGAATTTCTTTACAAAGTATTAGATTATCCAATTATTTTTCAACCGAATCACTGGATTATCATTAAGTAGTTTTTCGTTTTAGGTACAATTTTTTTTTTCAGCATCGTAGAATTGTTCAGAATGATTGAAGGGGAGAGTTTAGCATAATTCTTAGAAGGGTGTTTAAAATTTGAAGATTTTGCG
Source organism: Palaemon carinicauda (assembly GCF_036898095.1). Lineage (NCBI taxonomy): Eukaryota > Metazoa > Arthropoda > Malacostraca > Decapoda > Palaemonidae > Palaemon > Palaemon carinicauda. The sequence goes on along the minus strand of NC_090739.1, from coordinate 1,706,753 downwards.
AAATAATCAACTAGGTTTATAAGATGCTTATCCATAGTTATATGCTTATTTTTGGTATCCAACTGTTAAGAATGTATACGAGAAACTGAACGAGTAGGTCCTGTAGTGAATAGAGATTCCCCTGCGTGATAGGACCAGGAAAGCAGCCATTAAAATCAGTAAGAGAAGACACAGCCTATTGCAAGCGTCCCTGCCTAGCTCTCGCCGGAATGTGGTTGAGTCCCGCCCAAACTAGTTAGTTTCCTTTGGTCGCTGCAACCTCGCCATCCTTGTGAGCTAAGGGGTGGCGATTTTGGGGAGACTATAGGTCTACCTGCTGAGACATCAGCAGCCATTGCCTGGCCCTCCCTGGTCCTAGCTTGGGAGGAGAGGAGGGACCAGTCTCTAGGGCATTGTCCCCTTGCTCCTGACATTCATGGGTTACCTTTAAACCCGTCAATTTGATGGTGGATTATGCCTAATATCTGGCATATTCCTTACATATCCTTATTTTTATTTTTTCTGGTTTTATAAAACGTAACATTTAATGCTATTACTTGTTTAAATCTTTCATTAGACTTGCCTAGTTGTTTAAGGTTCCCCTAAATGTACCTAAATTATTTCTGAACGTACACTATTTTTTTCTTAGAGACCTATATATATTTTTTTTAAAGGCACTCTTAATTCTTATTTTGAATGGACTGAGATTTCATTGGTGTTTTAACACACAATTATATTTTAATAATTTTTTTCCAACGTGGTCTTAAATGTTCAACTCCCAAGACTATACAATAAGGCTTTCAAGAGAAACTGAATACTTGTTTTCTAAGTGCTTCGATAATGTGAATTTGACAATAACCGAGCAATATGCGTTGTGAAATGCTGAAAGATCTTGTAGAGAGTGGTGTTCCCCTGTAGCATAGGACTAGAAAACAACCTCTTAAAGTAAAAAGTAAACTTATTTCCACTCTGCAGGGAACTTTTAACAAGACCAACAAATACAAGTTCACAATGCTGGGATTACGACAGCTGATACCGGGTCATCAAAGGATAGTGGGAAAATGGGTCAAGCCCTTCGCAGAGGTCAGCTTTCAAACGAAACCACAAGTGGCTTCTGTTCCCACGCTCAGGTAAGGCTGTTTATTACCCTCGTCAACGAAGTTGGAAGGAGGTTATGTTTTACCCCCTGTTTGTGTGTTTGTTTATGTGTGCGTTTGTTTGTGAACAGCTTTCTGACCACAATTCTAATCGTAGAGTAATGAAACTTGCAGGGATTAACTGCTATGTAAAGAGCTGGAAATGATTACATTTTGGAAGGTCAAGGTCAAATGTCAAGGTCACGGTCAAGCAAAATGTCCAATTCACGTAATCAGCCATAAGTTTGGACATCGTTGTCACAGAGACTTCAAACTTGGTTCACATGTGAGTGGACGAAAATCCTCTCCAATTAATACATGTTAAGGTCAAAGGTCAAGGTCGAGCAAAATGTGGAGAAATAAAGTGCCGAGGCGGAGGTCTGCGCTCTACTGAGTGCTCCTCTAGTCTTAGTTATTACTCATGTAATCTCTAAACTTTAATTCATAACAATTATGATTAGTTTCCCTTATATTTATTTTGATATCTGATTTCAGATGGTTTTTATAATACCCTAATTATTAAATTGGTTTTCTAAACGTAATGTTCTTATGCTGAAAAGGCTGACATAAGTCTTTTGATAGTTTATATATGAAATATCTGTTTTGATGTTGGTACTGTTTTTTTTTTTCAATATTTAATTTTCCACTGTTCATTATTCTCAGATCGTTCATTTGTTTCCCTGTTTTCTTTCCTCTCTGGGCTATTTTCCCTTGTTGGAGCCCTTGGGCTAAGCAGCTTGCTTTTCCAACTAGGGTCGTAGCTTAGCAAGAAATAATGATAATAATGATATAATAATGATAATAATAATAATAATGATAATGATAATAAAAATAATGATAATGATAATAATAATAATAATAATAATAATAATAATAATGATAATGATGATGATAATCATAATGATAATAATAATATTAATGATAATAATAATAATAATAATAATAATAATAATAATAATAATGATAATGATAATAAAAATAATAATAATAATAATAATGATAATAATAATAATAATAATAATCATCATCATCATCAATCATCATCATCAATCATCATTTCAACTTGTGATAAACCTTTGGTCTAAGTGCAAAGTTGAAATATTCGAACACCTCATCATCATTCTCCGAGCATTCGTCACCCTTTATCACAAGACATTACGTGAACTTTGATCCTTACGCGTCAAGTGTTATGCTTTTTCATGATTTCTACATACGAGGACCTTGCCCAGTGGCGGGGGGCGTGGGGTTGGGGGGGGGGGTTGGGGGGGGGGGCAATGTTCATTTCTGCTGCAGAATAGATAAAAATCAATAATTCATTTATTTTTGCAGATGGATCGAATTCTAGACATTGCTCTCTCTCTCTCTCTCTCCCTCTCCTCTCTCTCTCTCCTCTCACTCTCTCTCTCTCTCTCTCTCTCTCTCTCTCTCTCTCTCATTTCTGCAGCAGTAAGATCAAAATCAATCAATCATTTATTTTTGCAGGTGGATCTCATTCTTGGCATTGCGCGCTCTCTCTCTCTCTCTCTCTCTCTCCTCTCCTCTCTCTCTCTCCTCTCTCTCTCTCTCTCCTCTCTCTCTCTCTCTACACACTCGTGTGTTGGGGATACCTTAACGTGAGTGGGCCGGGGGGGGGGGGGATGTTCATTTCTGCTGCAGAAAGATAAAAATCAATCAATCATTTATTTTTGCAGATGGAATCTCATGCTCTCTCTCTCTCTCTCTCTCTCTCTCTCTCTCTCTCTCTCTCTCTCTCTCTCTCTCTCTCTCTCATTTCTGCAGCAGTAAGATAAAAATCAATAATTCATTTATTTTTGCAGATGGATCGAATTCTAGACATTGCTCTCTCTCTCTCCTCTCTCTCTCTCTCTCTCTCTCTCTCTCTCTCCTCTCTCTCTCTCTCTCTCTCTCTCTCTCTCTCTCATTTCTGCAGCAGTAAGATAAAAATCAATCAATCATTTATTTCTGCTAATGGATCTAATGCTTGACATTGCTCTCTCTCTCTCTCTCTCTCTCTCTCCTCTCTCTCTCCTCTCTCTCTCTCTCTCTCTCTCTCTCTCTCTCTCTCTCTCTCATTTCTGCAGCAGTAAGATAAAAATCAATCAATCATTTATTTCTGCTAATGGATCTAATGCTTGACATTGCTCTCTCTCTCTCTCTCTCTCTCTCTCTCTCTCTCTCTCTCTCTCTCTCTCTCTCTCTCTCTCTCCTCTCTCTCTCTCTCTCTCTCTCTCTCATTTCTGCAGCAGTAAGATAAAAAATCAATCAATCATTTATTTCTGCTAATGGATCTAATGCTTGACATTGCTCTCTCTCTCTCTCTCTCTCTCTCTCTCTCTCTCCTCTCTCTCTCTCTCTCTCTCTCTCTCTCTCTCTCTCTCATTTCTGCAGCAGAAAGATAAAAATCAATCAATCATTTATTTTTGCAGATGGATCTAATGCTTGACATTGCTCTCTCTCTCTCTCTCTCTCTCTCTCTCTCCTCTCTCTCTCTCTCTCTCTCTCTCTCTCTCTCTCTCTCTCTCTCTCTACACACACACACACACACACACACGTGTGTGGGGGATACCCTTAACGTGGTGAAAGGGTTTGTGTATCGCCATTTTCAGTAAAACTGTACTAGTCAGGGATACCCATACTAAGTTGGTTTGCTTTGAGCGATCAGCCAATAGTCTCCCCACCATCACCAATCCGTACTGGCAAGCGTGGTGATGAAAACTGGACAAACCCCAGACTTCAAAAGTTCAATGTTGCAGCAAATGTTTTTATGTTGAACAGCCTGGTGTGTCTTTTTTTTATAGTTTGAATATGACGTATCTCTTTTAATGTTGTTATTGTTCTTAGAGTATTTTGTTGTTAATTTTTTCCCATATCGTTTATTTATTTCATTATTTCCTTCCATCACTAGGCTATTTTTCCTGTTGGAGCCCTTGGGCTAAGCAACTTGCTTTTCCAACTAGGGTTGTAGCTTAGTAAGTAATAATAACCAGTTCGCTTGCTTGAGGGTACACTCGGGCACGCTATTCTATCTAATTTCTCTTCCTCTTGTCTTGTTGAAATTTATAGTTTATATATAGGAAATATTTATTCTATCTAATTTCTCTTCCTCTTGTTTTGTTGAAATTTATAGTTTTTATAAAGGAAATATTCATTTTATTGTTGTAACTGTTTTTAAAAGATTTTATTTTTCCTTGTTTACTTTCCTCACTGGGCTATTTTCCTGTTGGGGCCCCTGAGCTTATAGCATCCTGCTTTTCCAACTAGGGTTGTAGCTTAATAATAGTAATAATAATAATAATAATAATAATAATAATAATAATAATATCATTATTAATTGCTAAGCTACAACCCTAGTTGGAAAAGCAGAATGCTATAAGCCCAGGGGCTCCAGCAGGGAAAATAGCCCAGTGAGGGAAGGAAACAAGGAAAAAATAAATATTTTAAGAATATTAAAATAAATATCTCCTATATAAACTATAAAAACTTGAAAAAAAAAACACGAGGAAGAAGAAATTAGATAGAACAGTGTGCCCGAGTGTACCCTCAAGCAAGAGAACTCTAACCCAAGATAGTGGAAGACCATGGTACAGAGGCTATGGCACTACCCAAGACTAGAGAATAATGGTTTGATTTTGGAGGGTCCTTCTCCTAGAAGAGCTGCTTACCATAGCTAAAGAGTCTCTTCTACCCTTACCAAGAGGAAAGTAGCCAGTGAACAATTACAGTGCAGTAGTTAACCCCTTGGGTGAAGAAGAATTATCTAGTAATCACAGTGTTGTCAGGTGTATGAGGACAGAGGAGAATCTGTAAAGGATAGGCCAGACTATTCGGTGTCTGTGTAGGCAAAGGGAAAGAACCGTAACCAGAGAGAAGGGTCCTATGCAGTACTGTCTGGCCAGTCAAAGGGACCCCATAATAATAATAATAATAATAATAATAATAATAATAATAATCTCATTACAGCTATAGTATGGTGAGTGGGGTTCCAAAAAGCGCTGGAGTAACCCGAAGATCAACATCGTACGTGATTCCAGTGGAATGCTGGCGCCTGGAAACCGGGCAACTTTCTGGAGGACCTTGGCGACGAAACTGGAAGAACAGGTTTCTGTATCTCAGATAGAAACCAACCATGAGGATAAAATGCTTCAAGTAAGATCTGATTCACTGTTGCCATAGGCCTTGCTTCGACCAAGAAAAAGGTGTTTACTGCTACCTCTCTTCTTCTTGTTGTTCTTGTTCTTCTTCTTCTTCTTCTATTTTAATAGGAAATCTGGCTCAATTCTTCTTCTTCTTCTTCTTCTTCTTCTTCTTCTTCTTCTTCTTCTTCTATTTTAAGTACGAAATCCGGTTCAATTATTCTTCTTCTTCTTCTTCTATTTTTAGTACGAAATCTGGCTCAAATCTTCTTCTTCTTCTTCTTCTTCTTCGTCTTCTTTTTCTTCTTCTTCTTCTTCTTCTTCTTCGTCTTCTTTTTCTTCTTCTTCTTCTTCTTTCTTATTATTATTATTATTATTATTATTATTATTTGTCAATCAAGGCCTACAAAGATACATCCAGCTCCTATAGGAATCCATCACTTTCCTCATCACATGCGCTATTTTAAGTAGCACGCTCTTCTGCACAAGTCCTGGGGATGTAGGACCTCATACCTTCTCAAGATTCCTTTCCAATGACTTAAGTATGGTACCTATACTCAATTTTTTTAATGAGGCGCATTTGCACTGACTTGCAGCGGTGCCCTTTTAGCGCGGAAAAGTTTCCTGCTCTCTGGTTGGTTAGAATTTTCTCGCCCAACCAATCAGCGATCAGGAAACTTTTCCGAGCTAAAGGAGCACCCCTGCGAGTCGGTGCAAATCTGCCTCACTAAAAAGAATTGACTATAGTGCTCCTATGATTATTGGCACCATATCTAGTACCTTATTCCATAGGTTATTATAATCATTATTATTTTGTCCTTCGTTCATCGTAATGTTGAAGATAGCGATTCGAAATTGTGAGCATTATCAACATTCGTAGGTTAACGAAATTTCCCAAAGAACACCTGTATAACAAAGGCCCTACCTCATTCCTTCACTAAGTAGGAAAATAAATAAATTAATAGATAAATAAATAAATAAATGAGCAGAAAGTTAAATAAATGCTATGCTAAATGTTGAAATTTCTCTTAATTGTTTGCAATTTTTTTTCTAAGATTTTTTTTCTGAGCAGAAAGTTAAATATATGCTATGTTAATGTTAAAATTTCTCTTAATTGTTTGCAATTTTTTTCTAAGATTTTTTTTCTGAGCAGAAAGTTAAATATAGCTATTTTAATGTTGAAATTTCTCTTATAGTTTGAAAATTTTTTCAAAGATTTTTTCGGAGCAGAAAGTTAAATATATGCTATGTTAATGTTGAAATTTCTCCTAATTTTTTGCAATTTTTTTCTAAGATTATTTTTCTGAGCAGAAAGTTAAATATATGCTATGTTAATGTTGAAATTTCTCTTAATTGTTTGCAATTTTTTCCAAGATTTTTTTCTGAGCAGAAAGTTAAATATATGTTGTGTTAATGTTGAATTTCTCTTAATTGTTTGCAATTTTTTTTTCTGAGCAGAAAGTTAAATATATGCTGTGCTAATGTTAAAATTTCTCTTAATTTTTTGCAATTTTTTCCAAGATTTTTTTTTCTGGTTTATAACAGTAAAAACATTCAATTAAAGAAACTGTACCTAAATGGTTTCCTAATTAACTAATCAGTGGCATTAGACATAGAATAAAAGAAAATTACTTCTTACAATTGATTTAAAGAGAAAATAAAATTCTCAATAAGCCATTAGCAGCATAATAATAAGATAACCTGTATGTAAGTGGTCCCCGATTAATATTCGCTTCGCTTAATCGGTGGATTTTAGGACTAAAAGAAAACAAAAAGAAAAAAAAAACTTGTAGCGCTGGTTGAGTATCTACGACCAATCAGAAAGTTCATTAGGTTTGAACATTCCTTCCCTGTCAGCAGCTGAGTAGTTCGACGTAAGTAAATAAAATGCGATTATTAGGAAAACGAGTTAGCTGTTTGTGATGGCGTCCAATGATCACTGTTTCTGAAGTCTTGTAAGAGAAATATTACTAAAATAGTGAAATTGGAGAAACATTATTGAACTAATGAAATTTGAGATTTCTGAATACTGCGAAAAACATTATTGAACTAATGAAATTTGATGTATCTGAATATTGCGAAAAACATTATTGAAATCATGAAATTAGAGATATCTGAATACTGCGAGAAACATTATTGAAATAATGAAATGAAAATATCTGAATACTGCTAGGGACTAGTTATTACCTCCGGCAACGAAGTTGGAAGGAGGTTATGTTTTACCCCCCTGTTTGTGTGTTTGTTTGTAAACAGCTACCTGGCCACAATTTTAATCGTAGAGTAATGAAACTTGCAGGGATTAACTGTTATGTAAAAAGATAGAAATTATTAGATTTTGGAAGGTCAAGGTCAAAGGTCAAGCAAACTGTCCAATTCACGTAATCAGCCATAAGTTTGAACATCGTTGACACAGAGACTTCAAACTTGGTTCATATTTGAGTGTATGAAGATCCACACCAATTAATACATGTTAAGGTCAAAGATCAAGGTCAAGGTCGAGCAAAAGGTCGAGAAATTAGCTTTCGCGGCGGAGGTCTGCGTTCTACCGGGTGCCCCTCTAGTTAAAGGTTACTGGGGCCACACAACTTCAACATTCAAGTGAGAAGATAGAAATTGAATATATATATATATATATATATATATATATATATATATATATATATATATATATATATATATTGTGTGTGTGTGATCACCTTAATTCTATAGCAAACCCATTTTCATATAAATATATATATATATATATATATATATATATATATATATATATATATATATATATATGTATATATATATATATATATATATATATATATATATATATATATACTGTATATATATATATATATATATATATATATATATATATATATATATATATATATATATATATATATATATATATATATGAAAATGAGTTTGCTATAGAATTAAGGTGATCACACACACACAATATATATATATATATATATATATATATATATATATATATATATATATATATATATATATATATATACAGTATATATATATATATATATATATATATATATATATATATATATATATATATATATATATATATATTGTGTGTGTGTGATCACCTTAATTCTATAGCAAACTCATTTTCATATATATATATATATATATATATATATATATATATATATATATATATATATATATATATATATATATACAGTATATATATATATATATATATATATATATACATATATATATATATATATATATATATATATATATATATATATATATATATATTGTGTGTGTGTTATCACCTCAATTCTATAACAGATCCATTTAGGATGTCACCAACTATATCCTATTTTTTTTTTTATCCTAGGTAACTTGGGCGAACGGGAAGACTGACATTTATCCCTACGTGTGGCTGAGGGATAATTGTGAATGTCGTACTTGCTTCCATAATCCGTCCAAGTCGAGGCTCCATCTCGTTCAAGATCTGGATATTAACATTAGGCCGTTCACTGCTGAGGTAAGGATTGTCCTTCTCGATATTGTTAAGTTAATCGGGTTTTGATATGTTTACACCCTTTACTTGTTGTTGTTGTTGTTGTTGTTGTTCTTCTTCTTCTTCTTCTATTGTTTCCTCTTCTTCTTCTTCTTCTTCTTCTTTTGTTTTACTGCTGATGCTTCTTCTTCTTCTTTTACTGCTGCTTCTTCTTCTTCTTCTTCTTCTATTGTTTCCTCTTCTTCTTCTTCTTCTATTGTTTCCTCTTCTTCTTCTTCTTCTTCTTCTTCTTTTACTGCTGATGCTTCTTCTTCTTCTCCTTCTTCTTCTTCTTCTGCTGCTACTGTTGCCTCTTCTTCTTCTTCTTCTTCTTCTTCTTCTTCTTCTTCTTTTACTGCTTCTTCTTCTTCTTCTTCTTCTTCTTCTTCTTCTTCTTCTTTTACTGCTGCTGCTTCTTCTTCTTCTTCTTAGCATTATTATCCCATTTATATGGGGCCGCTGTTCTTGGCAAGTCTTCTCTCCAGTTCGATCTGCCATGTACCATGTTTTCATTTACATTATTTTCCTACACATCCTCCATGACGCAGTCCTTCCACCTCTTCTTTGGTCTTCCCCTACTCGCCTTCCTGTAATCTCCATCTCCACCACTCGGCGGCCAATATACTCCTCACCCCGCCTCATCACATGTCCATACCATCTCAATCTTGCTTCCCGCGCCTTTACTGAGAAAGCCGAGTTTGTGTGCATAACCACAGATTAGAGTCCAATGAAAAATGTGTCTTTGTAGTTTATTCACTTAGTTTAAGGGCTGCGTTTCTGGGCCTATACTGCAGGGGAACCTTACTCATGCAGGGACTTTGTGTTCATTTTATCGTATACATTCATAGGCATTTAGCATTTTACACCGCTTATTGCACGTTTACTTACTTACTTTTACGGGTTTATTTTTCGCCCTCCATCAGACACTAAAGGTCTGTTCAGGCAGGCCTTGGTGTGTGAAAAATGATTTCTTTCCAGTTAATATTTTTCTTTGTATCATTATCAGTTATTTCGCTAGCATTTGTATTCAGGCTTAATAGTTTTCAGGTCACTATTATAACACTTTCTAAAAAGATAAGTCTTCAGGTTTTTCTTGAAAGCTGCCACATTATTGCTATTCTTGACATCGAATTATCGGTATTGAAACACTTACAAATCAAGAAAGTCTTAATTTTCTACTTGAAAGCCTTAATATCTTCAGTCTTTCTGAGGTCTAGTGGGAGTTTATTGTATAGTCTTGGGGCCGCATATTTGAAAGCTCCAGAACCTGCCTTAGACTAAATCATGCTCATGACACTTTTCTGTAAGTTGACTTTAATTAGACAACTTGAGCTCTCAGAGGTGTTGAGGTTAACCTTGTAGCACTTGATTCGATGTACAACTTTGTCGTTATCATACTTTTGTTTTTTTTACGATTTAAAATCCTTGAGGATAATCAAACATAGGCTATCTGAACTGGCTGCCGGTAAAGGCAAGATTCGAATACAAGCTACTATTACTAACGTTCAAGATACTGAACCAAAATGAATCAGAATATCTAAAAGAATGCCTGAAAAAACTAGAACTAGAAACAAATGTTACCATAAGACACATGAGTGACAAACATAGACTATCTGAACCAAGAACAAATAGTAAATTTGGTGAAAGGGCTTTTAGCTACTGTGCGCTTAGACATTATAATAAACTGCCAACTGAAATGAAGGACCTAAAGGGAGCAATTGAATTTAAGAAGAAACTAAAGACATTACTTTTCACAAGATCATATGATTTGGAAGATGCTACAATCAAAGAATTGTATAAGTTATAATGAAAATGTTTCGTTAGATGATTGATATGGACCCACCCGAGAAGTAGTTCACTCGACTTCAGTGGAGGGTTGGATTTAAACCCAAAACAAGTAAGTAAGTAGTCAAAGGTATTAGTTTTCCCAAAATCAATGGACCGTCACAAAAAGAGAGTTAAAGTGGTAGGTTATTTCACCCTTCGTAAAATTCTAGTCCTGCCTTTGAGAGAAGGAATATTTTGATTATGGTCATCATCATCATCATCATCCATTACTAGTCCTCTGAAGAACAAGGCCGCAGTGATACCCTTCCACTTGCGTCTGTTTATTGTCTTTCTGTGCCAGTCCATGCCCGCAAACTTCCTTAGTTCGTCGATCTATCGTCTTCTCTTCCTTCTTCTGCTTCTTTTACAATCTCTAGAGCCCATTCAGTTATTCTTAATGTCCATCTATAGTCTGTCATTCTCATTATATCTCCTGCCCTTGTCCATTTCTTTTTCTTACCTGTTGTTAGATATACTCTACTTTAGTTTGCTCTTGTATCCATGTTGCTCTTTTTCTGTCTCTTAGTGTTATTCCCATCATTATTCTTTCCATAGCTGTTTGAGTTGTAACTAGCTTATGTTCTGATTCTTTTTCTTACCTGTTGTTAGATATACTCTATTTCAGTTTGCTCCCGTATCCATGTTGCTTTTTTCTGTCTCTTAGTGTTATTCCCATCATTATTCTTTCCAAAGCTGTTTGAGTTGTAACTAGCTTATGTTCTGAGGCTGAATATCATGGTGATTTACCTTAAATCATATGAGCAGTTCCGGACATGAGTCTTTTTATAGTTTATTTATGACATATTTGTTTTTGATGTTGTTAATAGTTTATATATGACATGTCTGTTTTGACGTTGTTACTTATTTTAGAATGATTTATTGTTAATTTGTTCTCTTCATTTATTTATTTCCTTATTTCCTTTCCTCACTGGGCTATTTTTCCCTTTTGGAGCCCTTGGGCTTATAGCATCTTGCTTTTCCAACTAGGGTTGTAGCTTGGATAGTAATAATAATAATAATAATAATAATAATAATAATAATAATAATAATAATAATAATATTCTCTTATTCCAATATCCACTCCTCCAGCTCACGAACTCTGGCGATCAGATAGACATCGTGTGGACAGATGGACACCGAAGCTCCTACCGGTCGGACTGGATCTACCCTAGGGCTTTCAATTCTGAGCAGTGGGACATCCGTGCTCCTACTTACAAGTAAGTGACAGCTCAGTGTCCGTTTGATTGTGTTCTTTTTCAAGTAGGTGACAATTGAGTGGCCATTTGCGTCTGTTCTTTTTCAGGTAGGTGACAACTGAGTGTCCATTTGCAAGTGTTCTTTTTCAGGTAGGTGACAACTGAGTGTCCATTTGCAAGTGTTCTTTTTCAGGTAGGTGACAATTGAGTGGCCATTTGCGTGTGTTCTTTTTCAGGTAGGTGACAACTGAGTGTCCATTTGCATGTGTTCCTTTTCCAGGTAGGTGACAACTGAGTGTCCATTTGCATGTGTTCCTTTTCAAGTAGGTGACTAATGAGTATCCGTTTGCATATGGTCTTTTCCAGGTAGGTGACAACTGAGTGTCCATTTGCGTCTATTCTTTTTCAAGTAGGTGATAACTGAGTGTCCGTTTGCGTGTGGTGTTTTTCAGAGAGAATAAGCAGTGGAGCCCAAAAGGGGACAGGAGTGTTTTATAATTCATATATTTTAAGTTTTCTGTGATTTTGTTTCATAATACAGTATATATCTCCAAGTTTTCTGTACATTTTTATATATTTATAATTCCTTTTTTTATCTGCTTCTCCACTATCATCCCTACATTAAGGGGTCGGTTGCCTTATGCGACCTCTCCAATGCCTTCGGTCAAAAGCATCTTCTTCTATCAAACCTCTTCTCTTCATATCATCCTTCACCTTATCTCGCCATTTAATTCTCTGCTTCCCTCTCGATCTTCTCCCCCTAACAGGTTCCTCACTCTCTCCAATACCATCTATCAAAGGCATCCTCTTCCACCAAACCTTTTTTCTCCATATTATCCTTCACCTTATCTCGCCATCTAATTCTCTGCCTCCCTCTCGATCTTCTCCCACTAACAGGTTTCTCCAAAGCCCTCCTCACTCCATCCCCACCATTCATCCTCAACACGCGCCCACACCACCTCAGTCGTGATGTAATTCCTAATTTCATGCTGCATGGAATAACTATGACATACAGATTTCTATCATTCATCTCTTAAGATTGCTTTTATTTTGTGATTCTCATAGAATGAAGCGGAGTTACTGGGGCTCGGAAATCATGAACAATCTTCCGAGGGCCTCATTTCACGAACTGATGACGGAGGATTCCGCCTTACTGGCTTGGCTTCAGCAGTTGGAGGTCTATGGGTTTGCAATGGTCAGCGATGCCCCGACCAAGGTCGGTCAGGTTGACGCCCTTGCTCAGAGGGTCGCCTTCATCAAAGGGACACATTACGGGTAAGGAGGGAGAATGTTTACGTGCAAGGAATTACTGGTTGGTTAGGTTAGGTTAGGTCTCTCTCTCTCTCTCTCTCTCTCTCTCTCTCTCTCTCTCTCTCTCTCTCTCTCTCTCCATGAGATGTCTATTCACAGATGGGTCACCTGGGTGGAATGCATCTGAAGGTCAAATTACAGACCTTGTAACTAAAAGAGTCCAGTGCTTTACTACAGAACTATGACAATATATATATATATATATATATATATATATATATATATATATAAACAAACCTTTTTCCCTTTAGAAGGGCATCGCCTTTCAATAGCTCAAAAAATCTTAAGACGAGGTCATTATCCCCACAGTATTTTTATTGGTTCCATTTAAATTTGGGAGGAGGAATGGAAGGCCAAGTGTATTCTGGAATATTTTAGATGATGTTTAGTTTATGGTGTCCAGTCTTTGGTTGCATTAGTCAAAGGCAATAAGATGTAGTGGCAGGGAAACCAACCAGCAGAAAGAATCTATAGATAAATATCAAATATTCCAAGCAATCTAACTTTTCGTAATGAGAAGCTCAATAAAATCTAGAATGGAGAAATATTGATTTAAAAGCTGAAGTTTGAGACGACTGACGAAATCTAATCGATGCCCTTTGTGTCAATAGACTTAGGAGATAATGATGATAATGAGAATGAAATTAACTGATATCTTTCAGTGGGTTATCATTATTATCATTAATATTATTATGGAGTGAAGAAAGCTCTGGGTGATAGGAGGATAGATGTGAGAGAGGCAAGAGAGCGTGCTAGAAATAGGAATGAATGGCGAGCGATTGTGACGCAGTTCCGGTAGGTCCTGCTGCTGCCTCCGATGCCTTAGATGACCGCGGAGGTAGCAGCAGTAGGGGATTCAGCATTATGAAGCTTCATCTGTGGTGGATAATGTGGGAGGGTGGGCTGTGGCACCCTAGCAGTACCAGCTGAACTCGGTTGAGTCCCTTGTTAGGCTGGAGGAACGTAGAGAGTAGAGGTCCCCTTTTTGTTTTGTTTCTTTTGTTGATGTCGGCTACCCCCCAAAATTGGGGGAAGTACCTTGGTATATGTAAGTAATATTATTACATGAACTTTTCCTTGCAGAGAGGTTTTTCCTGTGATTGCTAGGGACGATGAAGATCCTAGTAATGTAGCCTACCTACATGGACCTCTGCAGCTTCATACAGATCTGCCATATTATGAGTACAAGCCTGGGGTAAGTCAGTATGGACCTATTGTACGGTGATCTTTAACCTTACAACAGTTACTTGAATCTGTCTCTTCCTCTCTGTTAAGTTCAGAACTTTGAATGATTTTGAAAGATTCTGTCTTTATATGCAGAACTCGAAAATTCTTTCTCCTTCCTCTTTGTCATTCAGTTATCTTTTTCGTCAACGATCTCCAGCCATCATTAAACTGCAGTAAAATACATTTCATTCATTCCTAAAATATCATTAAATATTATAAACGAAAATTACTGAGAGGCAAAGCAATAGATAGGGTAAAAGCTAAGATATAGCTTAATGATAGGGTATTCTTTTAGCAAGTTTTAACAAAAAACCACATTCTTTCCATGTAAATTCTCTCTCAATTTATTTCTAGGTACAATTTGTAGAATACATTTAATTCATTCCTAAAACATCATTAAACATTATAGACGAAAATGGCAGACAGCCAAAGCAACAGGTAGGGTAAAGGCTGAGATATAGCTCAATGATAGGGTACTCTATTGGCAAGTTTTAACAAAGTTCCACATTCTGCCCCTGAAAACTCTCTCTCAATTCATTTCTAGGTACAATTTGTAGAATACATTTAATTCATTCCTAAAACATCATTAAACATAAACGAAAATTACAGAGAGGCAAAGTAATAGATAGTGTAAAAGCTAAGATATAGCTCAATGATAGGGTACTCTATTGGCACGTTTTAACAAAGTTCCACATTCTGTCAACGAAAATTCTCTCTCTGTTTCTAGGTACAATTTGTAGAATACATTTAATTCATTCCTAAAACATCATTAAACATTATAGACGGAAATGGCAGACAGCCAAAGCAACAGATAGGGTAAAGGCTAAGATATAGCTCAATGATAGGCAATTCTGTTAGCCAGTTTTAACAAAAAACCACATTCTGCCATGAAAACTCTCTCTCAATTTATTTCTAGGTACAATTTGTAGAATACATTTAATTCATTCCTAAAACATCATTTAACATTATAGACGAAAATGGCAGACAGGCAAAGCAACAGATAATGTAAAGGCTAAGATATATCTCAATGATAAGGTACTCTGTTACCAAGTTTTAACAAAGTTCCACATTCTATCCATGAAAATTCTCTCTCTCTTTCTAGGTACAATTTGTAGAATACATTTAATTCATTCCTAAAACATCATTAAACATTATAAACGAAAATGGCAGACAGGCAAAGCAACAGATAGGGTAAAGGCTAAGTTATAGCTCAATGATAGGGTACTCTATTGGCAAGTTTTAACAAAGTTCCACATTCTGTCCATGAAAATTCTCTCTCAATTTATTTCTAGGTACAATTTGTAGAATACATTTAATTCATTCCTAAAACATCATTAAACATTATAGACGTAAATGGCAGACAGCCAAAGCAACGGATAGTGTAAAGGCTAAGATATAGTTCAATGATACGGTACTCTGTTACCAAGTTTTAACAAAGTTCCACATTCTGTCCATGAAAATTCTCTCTCTCTCTTTCTAGGTACAATTTGTAGAATACATTTAATTCATTCCTAAAACATCATTAAACATTATAGACGAAAATGGCAGACAGGCAAAGCAACAGATAGTGTAAAGGCTAAGATATAGCTCAATGATAAGGTACTCTGTTACCAAGTTTTAACAAAAAACCACATTCTGTCCATGAAAATTCTCTCTGTTTCTAGGTACAATTCGTCCACTGCATTGTGCAGTATGAGGGTGACGGAGGAGATTCTCTGGTAGCCGATGCAACTCACGTTGCAAGAGAATTCAGGCGATTATACCCTGAACACTTCGAAATCCTGAATAAAACTATGGTGGATTGGTATGACGTGGGTACCGACGTGTTGGGAGAGTTCAACAAGGTGCTCCGGATGCCTATGATATGGTATGACTAATTCAATCCCTCTATACCTCATTATTATTATTATTATTATTATTATTATTATTAGCAAAGAGGACGCCTAAAGGGGACCCCATAGCGACTCCATCTTTCTGAATAAATATATGGCCCTTATGGGTAGTGAAAGGGGCTTTCTTGGTGCATATTTCTCTCCGTGCACTATTAGAAATATGCACCAAGAAAGCCCCTTTCACTACCCATAAGGGCCATATATTTATTATTATTATTATTATTATTATTATTATTATTATTATTATTATTATTATTATTATTATTATTAAAACCTAAGCTTTAACCCTACTTGGAAAAGCAGGATGCCATAAGCCCAGGGGCTCCAACAGGGAAAAGATAGCCTTGTGAGGAAAGGAAAGAAAGAAACAAAATATTTTAAGAGCAGTAACAACATTGAAATAAATAATTCCTATATAAACTATAAAAGCTTTAACAAAACAAAAGGAAGAGAAATTAGATAGAACAGTGTGCCCGAGTGTACCCTCAAGCAAGAGAACTCTACCCCCAGACAGTGGAAGACCATGGTACAGAGACTATGGCACTACGCAAGACTTGAGAACAATGGTTTGATTTTGGAGTGTCCTCCTAGAAGAGCTGCTTACCATAGCTAAAGAGTCTCTTCTACCCTTACCAAGAGGAAAGTGGCCAGTTCTAGCTGTTGTTACTTGTATCATGCATCTGACATTGCCATAGCTTGGTAAGGTTATATGGTATTAGGAAGTTTATTTCGTTAGGTTAGTTTTAGTAGCTTCCCTGCTTGGCCAGCTACCTGTTGACATACTACCGCTAGAGAGATAATCGTGTCCTTTGATTTGCCAGGTAGTACTACATTGGACCCCTCTCTGGTTGCAGCTCATTTTACTTTGCCTACACATACACCGAATAGTCTGGCTTACTCTTGACACATTCTCTTCTTTCCTCATACACCTGATAACCGAAAAGTTCTTCTTCACTTAAGGCATTAACTACTGTAATGTCATTGTTCAGTGACTACTTTCCTCTTGGTAAGGGTAGAAGGGACTTTAGCTATGGTAAGCAGTTCTTCCATGAGAAAGACACTCCAAAATCAAACCATTCTTCTCTATAGTCCATTTCTTTTATCGAGACAGATTTGCATCGACTCGCAGCGGTGCCCTTTTAGCTCGGAAAAGTTTCCTGATCGCTGATTGGTTAGAATTATCTCGTCCAACCAATCAGCGACCAGGAAACTTTTCCGAGCTAAAAGGGCACCGGTGCGAGTCGTTGCAAATCTGCATCGCTAAAATAAATTAACTATAGTCTTGGGCAGTTTCATAGCCTCTATACAACGAGCTTCTACTGTCTTGGGCTAGAGTTCTCTTTCTTGAGATTGAAGGTACACTTAGGCGCCCTATTGTATTTATTTTCTTATTTCCTTCCTCACTGGTTCATTTTCCATACTGGAGTCCTAGGCCTTATAGCATCCTGCTTTTCCAATCAGGGTGGTAGCTTGGAAGGTAATTATAATGATCATGGAGTATACCCAACAAATACAGTCACTGCTTTTCTACTAATTAGTGTTATGCATGGAAAATAAGACTTAGTTTGTCAAATTAATGCTATTTAGAAGGTTAATCTCTAAAGAGAATAAATAATGCTGAATTTAAAGTTGGTGATATGGTCCTAGCTTGGGTGGAGAGGAGGCTTGGGCGCTGATCATCTGATATATGGTCAGTCTCTAGGGCATTGTCCTGCTTGCTAGGGCAATGTCACTGTCCCTTGCCTCTGCCATTCATGAGCGACCTTTAAACTTTTAAGTTTTATCTTCTTGCAAACAGCACCGACGCCGAGGGAGAGGTGTGCCGCATTAATTTCAGCCACCCTCAGAGGGACTCCTTCTTTCCCATTCCTCCAGAGAAGGTGGCAGCCTGGTACGAAGCCATGACCAACTACCACAAGCTTCTTTCGGATCCCCAGTTCTGTTTCCAGTTCAAGATGGTTCCAGGTAAGGAAGCATAAACTTTTAATTATCTCTTTTTTTGGTATCATGTCCTAGAGAGACACTTACTGTTTGGCCTAAGTATGTACAGTGTCTATATTAACAATCTCTGGAGGTTCATTGAATATTATCTTAGTTTTACTCATATTCATTTTCAGTCCTATAAGTCTACTTTCTCATTTCAAATCTTGTATCATCTTTTGTAATTCCTCCAATCACAACATATTGCGAGAAATTATTAGACGTTCTGGATTTTATCTTGAGGTCACGTAGCCTTCCTGGAATCAAAATCAAATCCAGGTGCTTTGACAATAGTTATCTTAAAATCCAGGTACTTTGACAATAGTTATCTTAAAATCCAGGTACTTTGACAACAGTTATCTTAAAATCCAGGTATTTTGACAATACTGTAGTTATCTTAAAATCCAGGTACTTTGACAATAGTTATCTTAAAATCCAGGTAGTTTGACAACAGTTATCTTAAAATCCAGGTACTTTGACAATATTTATCTTAAAATCCAGGTACTTTGACAATAGTTATCTTAAAATCCAGGTACTTTGACAATAGTTATCTTAAAATCCAGGTAGTTTGACAACAGTTATCTTAAAATCCAGGTACTTTGACAATATTTATCTTAAAATCCAGGTACTTTGACAATAGTTATCTTAAAATCCAGGTACTTTGACAATAGTTATCTTAAAATCCAGGTAGTTTGACAACAGTTATCTTAAAATCCAGGTACTTTGACAATATTTATCTTAAAATCCAGGTACTTTGACAACAGTTATCTTAAAATCCAGGTAAATGACAATATTTATCTTAAAATCCAGGTACTTTGACAACAGTTATCTTAAAATTCAGGTAGTTTGACAACAGTTATCTTAAAATCCAGGTACTTTGACAATATTTATCTTAAAATCCAGGTACTTTGACAATAGTTATCTTTAAATCCAGGTACTTTGACAATAGTTATCTTAAAATCCAGGTACTTTGACAATAGTTATCTTAAAATCCATGTACTTTGACAACAGTTATCTTAAAATCCAGGTACCATCCTAACCTTCGATAACTTACGGATCGTCCACGGGCGATCCGGATACAAGAGTGGATACTGCGAACGCCACATCGAAGGATGCTACCTCGACTGGGACGAGGCCCGGTCCCGTAGGCGGGTGTTGGAGAAGAAGCTAGGGCTGGCGCCTCGTCAGTGGGTCACTAAAAATGAAGAAGAGGCTGAAGAAGCGTACTGATTATGAACTGATGGAGGATGACAATTCTCAAGAATGCAACGTTTTAATGCAATTATGTTTACAGGAATTATGTGCCATATATAATCAAGAAATCAAATATTTTCATATATTTTTTACAAAGCTATATGTGTTGTACTGCTTAGTGGGTGGGTTTAATTAACATTATAATATTTTTTTCTATAAATTTTATTAACTGAAATTTTTTGGGTGTTTCATAGCCTTGTCTTGAAGCATTTTCCTTGTGCCAAGAAATGTTAATACCGGGTTTTAAATTAATGGATAAAAGAAACTATATTCATCATAAGCAAATCAAGCTACATTTGGTATATTAATTGATCTTTTAGATCAATTCCTTATCCGTAACACTGGCATTCAATGATGCAAAATTGTGGTGGTGGCCGATGCGGTAACGTCCCTGACTGCTGAACGCCAGACTGAGGTTCGAGTCCCGCTTTAACTCATCAGTTTCTTTTGTCGCTGCAACCTCACCATCCTTTTGAGCTATGGCTGGGGGGTTTGGGGATTCTATAGGTCTATCAGCTGAGTCATCAGTAGCCATTGCCTGACTCTCCTTGGTCCTAGCTTGGGTAGAGAGGGGGCTTGGGCACAAATCATATGTATATATGGTCAGTCTCTATGGCATTATCACTGTCCCTGACTGCTGAACGCCAGACTGGGGTTCGAGTCCCGCTTAAACTCATTAGTTTCTTTTGTCGCTGCAACCTTACCATCCTTGTGAGCTAAGGATGGGGAATTTAGGGGAGCCTATAGGTCCATTTGCTGAGTCATCAGCAGCCATTGGCTGGCCCTCTTTGGTCCTAGCTTGGGTGGGTAGGGGGCTTGGGCACAAATCATATGTATATATAGTCAGTCTCTAAGGCATTATCACTGTCCCTTGCCTCTGTCATTCATGAGTGGCTTTTAAACATTTAAACCTTTAAAAGAGAAGATTAATTTCAAATTCTCAGAATTCTCTTATTGTGACCTGATCTAGATAACTGAATAGATAAGTATAGACAACCTCTTTATCTGCCCGATAATTATTTCACCAACTTAATTATCTAATCAAAACAGATAGCCCAAAATCATTCTGAATGGATGTTTCAGACAGTACAAAAAAAACATGTTTATCTCTAAGTAGTGCAGCTAGTTCACCTCTTGCAATGCACTGTACGTGCTTCATATAATTCTCTAGATAGTGCAGTTAGTACCCCTCTTGCAATGCACTTTACTTGCTTCATATAATTCTCTAGATAGTGCAGTTAATACACCTCTTGCAAAGCACTATACTTGCTTCATATAATTCTCTAGGTAGTGCAGTTAGTACCCCTCTTGCAATGCACTGTACTTGCTTCATGTAATTCTCTAGGTAGTGCAGTTAGTACCCCTCTTGCAATGCACTGTACTCGCTTCATAGAATTCTCTAGGTAGTGCAGTTAGTACCCCTCTTGCAATGCACTGTACTTCATAGAATTCTCTAGGTAGTGCAGTTAGTACCCCTCTTGCAATGCACTGTAATTGCTTCATAGAATTCTCTAGGTAGTGCAGTTAGTACCCCTCTTGCAATGCACTGTACTTGCTTCATAGAATTCTCTAGGTAGTGCAGTTAGTACCCCTCTTGCAATGCACTGTACTTGCTTCATCTAACTCTCTAGGTAGTGCAGTTAGTACCCCTCTTGCAATGCACTGTACTTGCTTCATCTAACTCTCTAGGTAGTGCAGTTAGTACACCTCTTGCAATGCACTGTACTTGTTTCATAGAATTCTCTAGGTAGTGCAGTTAGTACCCCTCTTGCAATGCACTGTAATTGCTTCATAGAATTCTCTAGGTAGTGCAGTTAGTACCCCTCTTGCAATGCACTGTACTTGCTTCATCTAACTCTCTAGGTAGTGCAGTTAGTACCCCTCTTGCAATGCACTGTACTTGCTTCATCTAACTCTCTAGGTAGTGCAGTTAGTACACCTCTTGCAATGCACTGTACTTGTTTCATAGAATTCTATAGGTAGTGCAGTTAGTACCCCTCTTGCAATGCACTGTACTTGCTTCATCTAACTCTCTAGGTAGTGCAGTTAGTACCCCTCTTGCAATGCACTGTACTTGCTTCATCTAACTCTCTAGGTAGTGCAGTTAGTACCCCTCTTGCAATGCACTGTACTTGCTTCATCTAACTCTCTAGGTAGTGCAGTTAGTACACCTCTTGCAATGCACTGTACTTGCTTCATAGAATTCTCTAGGTAGTGCAGTTAGTACCCCTCTTGCAATGCACTGTACTTGCTTCATCTAACTCTCTAGGTAGTGCAGTTAGTACCCCTCTTGCAATGCACTGTACTTGCTTCATCTAACTCTCTAGGTAGTGCAGTTAGTACACCTCTTGCAATGCACTGTACTTGTTTCATAGAATTCTATAGGTAGTGCAGTTAGTACCCCTCTTGCAATGCACTGTACTTGCTTCATCTAACTCTCTAGGTAGTGCAGTTAGTACACCTCTTGCAATGCACTGTACTTGCTTCATCTAACTCTCTAGGTAGTGCAGTTAGTACCCCTCTTGCAATGCACTGTACTTGCTTCATCTAACTCTCTAGGTAGTGCAGTTAGTACACCTCTTGCAATGCACTGTACTTGCTTCATCTAACTCTCTAGGTAGTGCAGTTAGTACCCCTCTTGCAATGCACTGTACTTGCTTCATCTAACTCTCTAGGTAGTGCAGTTAGTACACCTCTTGCAATGCACTGTACTTGTTTCATAGAATTCTCTAGGTAGTGCAGTTAGTACACCTCTTGCAATGCACTGTACTTGCTTCATAGAATTCTCTAGGTAGTGCAGTTAGTACCCCTCTTGCAATGCACTGTACTTGCTTCATCTAACTCTCTAGGTAGTGCAGTTAGTACCCCTCTTGCAATGCACTGTACTTGCTTCATCTAACTCTCTAGGTAGTGCAGTTAGTACCCCTCTTGCAATGCACTGTATTTGCTTCATATGATTATCTAGATAGTACAGTTAGTACCCCTCATGCAATGCACTGCACTTGCTTCATATAATTCGCTAGGTAGTGCAGTTAGTACACCTCTTGCAATGCACTGTACTTGCTTCATGTAATTCTCTAGGTAGTGCAGTTACTACTCCTCTTGCAATGCACTGTACTTGCTTCATATAATTCTCTAGGTAGTGAAATTAGTACACCTCTTGCAATGTACTGTACTTGCTTCATCTAACTCTCTCCGTAGTGCAGTTAGTACCCCTCTTGCAATGCACTGTACTTGCTTCATATAGTTCTCTAGGTAGTACAGTTAGTACTCCTCTTGCAATGCACTGTACTTGTTACATATAATTCTCTAGGTATTGCAGTTAGTACACCTCTTGCAGTGCATTGTATTTGCTTCATATAATTCTCTAGGTATTGCAGTTAGTACACCTCTTGCAGTGCACTGTATTTGCTTCATATAATTCTCTAGGTATTGCAGTTAGTACACCTCTTGCAATGCACTGTATTTGCTTTATAAAATTCTCTAGGTATTGCAGTTAGTATACCTCTTGCAGTGCACTGTATTTGCTTTATATAATTCTCTAGGTATTGCAGTTAGTACACCTCTTGCAGTGCACTGTATTTGCTTCATATAATTCTCTAGGTATTGCAGTTAGTACACCTCTTGCAATGCACTGTATTTGCTTTATATAATTCTCTAGGTATTGCAGTTAGTACACCTCTTGCAGTGCACTGTATTTGCTTCATATAATTCTCTAGGTATTGCAGTTAGTACACCTCTTGCAATGCACTGTATTTGCTTTATATAATTCTCTAGGTATTGCAGTTAGTACACCTCTTGCAGTGCACTGTATTTGCTTCATATAATTCTCTAGGTATTGCAGTTAGTACACCTCTTGCAATGCACTGTATTTGCTTTATATAATTCTCTAGGTATTGCAGTTAGTACCCCTCTTGCAATGCACTGTACTTGCTTCATGCAATTCTCTAGGTAGTGCAGTTAGTACTCCTCTTGCAATACACTGTACTTGCTTCATATAATTCTACTTTACCGCTATTCTTGCTTCCATTCTTTCACCTTGCTGTCCAACTTCTTACAACTTTTCTCTGTTAATGTGACCAGAGGCCCACTTTTAGGGGGGTGGGGGACAGTCAGTCCCGCTTTTTCAACTTCCGACAGGATATTTCAATATTTGGGAGGGTCAAGCCTCTGGGTCACGTTACCCCCTAGACCCATATGACACCAATGACCTTCACCTGTCAATTCTATGGGTTTTTTACTGTATATAGAATAGTCCTTCATTCTATACCCTTCGTTGTATTCTAAAACAAGTATTATATATTATTGATACCTCACTAATTTCTAGTTATGTCAGTTACTTTGATTTTGTTTTCTCAAGTCTATTCTACATAATATGGTATATTCTCGATTTTATTTTTATATAAAACCTACCTGAGATTTAACACCCAATGTCCATCATCAAGTTATTGTGTCCTTTGATTCTTTTTTGTTCTTGGAATTGGTAGCTGGTTGTTTTACCTTTATTCTATCTTTCAATTTTCTTTCTTGTTTTATTTCAGACTCCACTAGTTTCCAAGCTAACAAGTAGGCTATCGTGTAAAACCTTTTTGTTTTCATTTCTTGTAAATTTCTATTAACTCTTTGCTCAGCTGTTGTAGTTCCTTGCATTAACCAATGTGACTTTTGTGTGTGTGTGTGTGTGTGTGTGTGTGTGTGTGTGTGTGTGTGTGTGTGTGTGTGTGTGTGTGTGTGTGTGTTTATCATAACATACTGCTCCCATATAATTCACCATTTTCTGATTTGTTCCCCAAAATCGCCATCTATGTATTACATCTCTATGAGAACTCTTGCCGCTATTTGTTGGTACTGGGTAGGACCTCATGAGAGGTGGTGGGTGGAAAATTGCATAAAGTGTAGAAATATAAGTTCTTTATCCAAATCAATATAATAATCTTTAAAAATTCCAAATTGTCCATTTAGAAAACGAATGAAATTTAATTATCAACATCTGAAAAGTTGAGCAACTTGTTTTTCAGTGTTGATAAACCTTTGGAACGTCACGAATGTTTCTTTTTTGTAGAAGCTCGGCCGCTAGCTGTATCACTCCTAGTACAAAGCAAGTAATGTTAATAAAATATACTTTGTTATGAGTTAAACAGTATCAAATATTAGTATTTCAATTATACAGATTTATATTATGAATATATTTAAGCAAAATATTTATATGCAACTTAAATACGACCATGACAATAGTCCAGTGTAAAAACGAGTTTATGGATGAACAAAAACAATCAATGAACTTCCCGCTCATGTTATCACAAGAACATTCGTGCATTCAAAGCTCTTGTCTCTTATGTAAGATGGTCTGCAATAGTTTATTTGCTCTGCAATAGTTTACTTGCCTTGCAAGACTTTCAAGGCAAAAAGTAAGTATATAGATGATATAGAAGTCTCTTCCAAGAATAAATGAACCGGTTAAAAGTGGAAGCCTGGGCATATTTTCGATGTCTATTATTATTATTATTATTATTATTATTATTATTATTATGATTATTATTATTATTGTTGTTGTTGTTTTTGTTTTTGTTGTTACTTGCTAAGTTACAACCCTAGTTGCAAAACCAGGATGCTATAAGCCCAAGGGCTCCAATAGGGAAAGTAGCTTAGTAAGGAAAGGAAATACGTAAATAAACTACAAGAGAAGCAATGAACATTATGAAATATTTTATGAAATGTAACATTAAATCAGACCTTTCATATACAGACTATAAAATACTTTTTTTAAAAAAGCAAGAGAAAGAGAAATAAGATAGAAAAGTGTGCCCGAGTGTACCCTCAAGCAAGAGAACTCTAACTCATGACAACGGAAGTCCGTGGTACAGAGGCTATGCTACTACCAGAGACTAGAGAATAATGGTTTGATTATGGAGTGTCCTCTTAGAAGAGCTGCTTACCATAGCTAAAGAGTCTCTTCTACCTGTGAAGAATTTTCTTCACTCTTCTTCTTTTAATCGTATTTTTAGCTCTCTTCTACTAATACTATAGCTACCCCTTAAAAATTCTCTCCTACATCTAGTTTTCTTTAACGAAACATAGGGAGGACTAACTTAAACTTGTTGACAGTGGCGCACGCCATGCTCGTGACGTCACAGCGTAGATACGCACGATAGAGGGCCTTAGTGTAACCACGGCGTATGTTGGTTCTTTCCTTAAACTACACGGGTCGAGATTAAAATTCCTAAACTACATTTTTATATAAATTCCAATACTGCTGAATTAATGCATCTTATATTTCTCAATACCAATTAAGGTTTGTTAATTTTAAGATGTATGCCCATCGTACCAGTCCATTGCTAATTAATCATTTTAAATATTAATTTTTAGCAAGCCAGAATAGGTAGGATTGTTGTATATATAACCTCCCTCAGAGCAGCAAGATTTATCTGAGTATTTAGTACAAAATCCTGCCTCCTCTGCACTCCTTTCAACAATATATTGCCCTGTCCTTAAGTCCCGATATGGCAACCCCAATGGATTACCATGCGCATCAAGCTCTTCACCTGTCTGGAAAGGTGAAGCCAGGTGATCTCTTCGACCGTAGTGTCGACCACATTCTACGAGGAGCTGCCCTGGCCTGCTGACCTGCCTGGTCATTGAACCCGGCCAATTCTGGCTCACCCCACTCTCTCTTCCAAAACGTGTCTCACCAACGAGTCCTGTTGCTGCCGGTCGGAGAGATTGAGAAGAGGTCCCTGGTGTACCTAGTTGCAGCCACAGTGAGAATTCTTGGGGTGAGCCAGGCAAGAGTGCAGCGTGCCAATTAGTGCAACAACCAGGTCAACAGCTATCACGGGCATAGGACTAAACTTCAAAGGAGTGCAGGTACTACATCAATGGCCATTTAGTTTTCCCCCATTTTTTATTAGCTTAGACTAATTTTAATTTGATAGGGTACCTGGCTAATTACAATATTCGGACTGTGTGCGGTGGGATTGTGTGTAAATATTTTTTCGTTATCATTTCTGGTTTGAGACTAGCATAGTCTCTGGGTCACGTGGGCCACGTGCCAGACCCCATTATGATTTTTGATTGTTGCAGACCACGTGTCTAACCCATCATTTTCATCATTTGAATTGCATTCTTTTTATACCATTTTTTGCCTTTGTTAAGATGTCCGTTTCTTTCATGTAAATTTGTGAAATAAATCAATATTAGGTTAATTAAACCTCTTTAGTATTTTTGCTCCCTTATTTATTTTAATGTGTGAAATGAATAGTTAATCACGGGACAAAGTACCCAGTATTTAAAGAGAAAACCTAAGTAAGTCTATAGGTGGTAACAGCGAGGAACTTTGCATTAATATATTTGCTTCGAAGGTAAAGATCCTTATCTTTAAACTTTTAAACTACTTTACATCACTGCTCCCATTTTGGATTTTGTCTACCTTACATTAACGTAAAATAACTGTCCAGCATTTCATTGGGGTAGCTGGGACGGAGCCGGAACAGAGCCTGAGAATGAAATGACTATAGACCTGACAAAGCTAGAGTAGGCCATAAATTATTCTTAATCCTACGTGTGGAGTGCTTAGGCCTCTGGACAGTAAAATTTCCCCCTTTTGTATGTAGAGTGTTGGTTTGTGAATTGTGACAGTAAAGTATTAGCAGGGTGTTTGTGCCCCGAGAGTAAGTGCTCCTATCCTCCCCTGTTGAACTTTGTGTAACTGTTATAAGGAGACTTTCCCGGACTAAGTTCCCACTCAGAACAGTAACCATCAAAAAATTCTCCACACGAGTGGTCCTTCGAACCGGATCTTTTACCTTTGACTTGTGAAGCATTAACGTAATTAATCAGCTTGATTAAGCATATAGTAACTCGCTATATCACTTAACCACACGCACACAGCCAGTTTGTCGAATGTGTAATGCCCAGACTTTAATTGGGAAGAGAAATTTGTAATCATCATGATGTTTTTGTATCGACCACGTGTTTAAGGAAAGAACTACGTAACCAGGTTAATTTGTTGCTTGAATGTTCTCTACAGAAAGACTAGAATTTGTCGTAGGAACTTCACTTTGTCTCGGATCCGTTCACCCACGTGTGGCGGAATCCACTTATACCAGAAAGTTCTAAGCTACTTGAACTAAGGTTTTTGTTGTTCAGACGCCCGTGATTACTGCTCAGCTAGAGCACCGGTGTACTCGTCCTGTCAACTAATTTTGCTAGCTAAGCATCTAATTTGTAACATTTTGTACCTTGGTCTACCTTCCTTTGTGTCGTTTACCTTCCCTAACCAACCTTAACCTTTCTAACTAACGTTCCCGTATACCGAGCACGTGTCCTTGTCCTAAAGAGCGAATTGGCGCAGCATAATTTTAAGCGTTCTTAAAAATAACGTAGAAACTTAATAACACCAAGTCCGTTTCATTCCACGTGTTTGTTCCGAGATGGCGGATCTTGTTTACAGCCCAAACTAAGGGTTCGTAATTGTTTGCTACCGTAAGTAAATTACTGCGTGTAGTTAATTTACTTTCCTTTAGCGAGGAAATATTGTTTTTGTCCTTTAGCGAGGATATTTTTGTTTTACCTCCACGTGAGGGAAATTTTATATTTGTTTAGCCCCCACGAGAGTGCACTTTAAAAGTCTTTGCCTTGTGCGCCAATCTACATTTTGAATAGATCAGTGGCTGCCTTAGTGCGCCCGTAATTGTGAAATCGTCACAACAGTGTCAGCCTCGACCTGTTATTTTAACATTTAACTTGAATCTTTGCATTTATAAGCCCTAGCGCTTTCTCATATGTTTTGCTTCTCATAAATAACTTAATTAGTCATTATCGCCACGTGCGTATATAATTCATTTTTAGCAAAGTCTAAAGTCACGTGACCCGGGCATCGTCTGCTTTGTTGGACCCGGTCACTTTGAATTTTAAAGTAATTTCATGAGTTATATGTTTTTGCCCATTTAACTTTTTCCTCCCATCATGAGTAAATTTAAATGTTCAATTATCAACCTTGTAAATTTGTAAAGTTTCATTTTTACATTCCTTGAAAATTCAGATTTATCCCTTGTTTTGTTTTACGAATCCGTTCATCAAACGTGGTCAATCCAAGATGGCGGACTTCATGTTTAATGTAAACGTCCCTCCAACGCCTAAGGCGGAAACGCTTAGCCCCGAGGAGATTAACGCTAGGCTTAAGGAACAGGAATTAACATTCACCTTTGTTTGTGAGGACGCAGACCTCGCACTTCATGGTCTGGCTTCTGTAGATTTTCCCAGCATGGGTCCAGAAGCCGTAAATCATTTTAAAAGTGAAATTGGTAAAGTAAGAGATGAACTTTTTAATTACAAGAATTTTTGGAGACGTCATTACGACCATCCCATTGTTAAATTAAATTATCCCGTACTTGCTGCCTGGTCGAGTAAAGTTGAGATTGCTTTTAATAGCCTCATGGCTCATCCAAATTTACTTATAAAACCTAATCAGTCTTGTTCTTCTTCGAATGCAACACCTTCAGTGACACGTCCCCTAATTGTTACTTCTAACGTATCGGCAGTCAAGCACAATGTTCATAATTTTGTCTCAATTCCCCAACCAGTAAAATCATCACATTTCAATACTATGTTGCCAACACGGCAAACGATTAGTAATTTTGTGTCAGCCCCACCTGCTCTGTCCTCATCTCCGAACCTTAAGCCACCAGTGTATGATCGCCCTCATCCCCCTTTGTCTTTGCCGCCGGTGACAGTCCGTCCCGGAGGAAATACCGTTCATTGTCTTGTCATGGACCCCCCTCGTGGTAGCTCAAATACCCCACAACTTAACCGTGTGCGTGATGGCCAGCAGAGGCCTGTACCGGTTGTAGATTCATTCATTAAAATCGTACCATCCCATGGACCAGTGCTCACGTTGCCTGATTGTCCTATTCTTAAGCCCGTAACTTCCGCTCCAACCCGTGTCAAAGCTAAAACATCCCCGTTAGGATTTGAAACCCGCCCTCAGAAAGAGCCACGTGATCACAATGTTAAGACCTTAGCAGTCAAAAAGGAACCTTGTGCACTGACGGCGGATTTAGTGAAGGTCACACATGTAGACCTAGCACCGGAGCTTAGAGTCTGTTTACAAATAACTTTGCTTAAGGATAACGGTGCATTGAACGTTATTTATTATTTTCATTCAGTCATTTATGACGTCACATTAAACTTTTATTATTTTTGCCAAGTCATACAGCAGCATTTTCCAGGTCAATCCCATGCTTTAACTTCGAAACGTAAATGTAGCTTTTGCCTTGACAACTTGTCATGTTTTTATAATCCCCCTGATATCCTTCAGCTCGTGCTGAATATAAGCTTTGCTTTAAATGTTCACCTTGCAAACATTTCCCTTGAAAATGACATCCAAGACCTTAGTTGTCAGAAATACGATGTCCCCAAGGACCTAGTTTGTCTCATTTTATCATTCAGGCTAGTGTCAAATAACTTTTCACCTTTTAACGCCGAGAAGGAGGTAACTTTTCTCCTTTTGTCAGGCGACAAATACAAAGTTTTCAGTACGCCAGTAATTTTATTTGTAGAAATATTCTATGTAAAACGTTGGGTGTCAGACCGGGATTGGGATTCACCCCCATAATTTTTAATTTGTCATTTGGCCTGACTTGTTGCTGAACTCGACCGTTATTGGCTTTTGTTTTGTTTGCTCTATCCGTACCCCTAGGGTGGGAAGAATTGAGTGTTTTTAATTCTTTAATTACTATTGCATCGTACGTTTCAAGTTAACACTAATCATTTACTTATATTAACGCTTCCGTGAAACATTGCCTGCGTGGTTCAATTTTCCCCAAATTCACGTGAAAGCATAACTTTTGATTCAATTATTTTAATTAACGTTAAAGGCGTTTTGTTAACTTTAAACGGACGATGATGTGAAGAACAACTTCACTCATCATTCAGCCAGTAACCTTATCTCGCTCATACTAACAAGTAGTAGAATCACATTTGCCGGAACTAACCCCTCTCCCTTTTTCCTCCCCTTTATCCCCAGGGTGTGAAGAATTTTCTTCACTCTTCTTCTTTTAATCGTATTTTTAGCTCTCTTCTACTAATACTATAGCTACCCCTTAAAAATTCTCTCCTACATCTAGTTTTCTTTAACGAAACATAGGGAGGACTAACTTAAACTTGTTGACAGTGGCGCACGCCATGCTCGTGACGTCACAGCGTAGATACGCACGATAGAGGGCCTTAGTGTAACCACGGCGTATGTTGGTTCTTTCCTTAAACTACACGGGTCGAGATTAAAATTCCTAAACTACATTTTTATATAAATTCCAATACTGCTGAATTAATGCATCTTATATTTCTCAATACCAATTAAGGTTTGTTAATTTTAAGATGTATGCCCATCGTACCAGTCCATTGCTAATTAATCATTTTAAATATTAATTTTTAGCAAGCCAGAATAGGTAGGATTGTTGTATATATAACCTCCCTCAGAGCAGCAAGATTTATCTGAGTATTTAGTACAAAATCCTGCCTCCTCTGCACTCCTTTCAACAATATATTGCCCTGTCCTTAAGTCCCGATATGGCAACCCCAATGGATTACCATGCGCATCAAGCTCTTCACCTGTCTGGAAAGGTGAAGCCAGGTGATCTCTTCGACCGTAGTGTCGACCACATTCTACGAGGAGCTGCCCTGGCCTGCTGACCTGCCTGGTCATTGAACCCGGCCAATTCTGGCTCACCCCACTCTCTCTTCCAAAACGTGTCTCACCAACGAGTCCTGTTGCTGCCGGTCGGAGAGATTGAGAAGAGGTCCCTGGTGTACCTAGTTGCAGCCACAGTGAGAATTCTTGGGGTGAGCCAGGCAAGAGTGCAGCGTGCCAATTAGTGCAACAACCAGGTCAACAGCTATCACGGGCATAGGACTAAACTTCAAAGGAGTGCAGGTACTACATCAATGGCCATTTAGTTTTCCCCCATTTTTTATTAGCTTAGACTAATTTTAATTTGATAGGGTACCTGGCTAATTACAATATTCGGACTGTGTGCGGTGGGATTGTGTGTAAATATTTTTTCGTTATCATTTCTGGTTTGAGACTAGCATAGTCTCTGGGTCACGTGGGCCACGTGCCAGACCCCATTATGATTTTTGATTGTTGCAGACCACGTGTCTAACCCATCATTTTCATCATTTGAATTGCATTCTTTTTATACCATTTTTTGCCTTTGTTAAGATGTCCGTTTCTTTCATGTAAATTTGTGAAATAAATCAATATTAGGTTAATTAAACCTCTTTAGTATTTTTGCTCCCTTATTTATTTTAATGTGTGAAATGAATAGTTAATCACGGGACAAAGTACCCAGTATTTAAAGAGAAAACCTAAGTAAGTCTATAGGTGGTAACAGCGAGGAACTTTGCATTAATATATTTGCTTCGAAGGTAAAGATCCTTATCTTTAAACTTTTAAACTACTTTACATCACTGCTCCCATTTTGGATTTTGTCTACCTTACATTAACGTAAAATAACTGTCCAGCATTTCATTGGGGTAGCTGGGACGGAGCCGGAACAGAGCCTGAGAATGAAATGACTATAGACCTGACAAAGCTAGAGTAGGCCATAAATTATTCTTAATCCTACGTGTGGAGTGCTTAGGCCTCTGGACAGTAAAATTTCCCCCTTTTGTATGTAGAGTGTTGGTTTGTGAATTGTGACAGTAAAGTATTAGCAGGGTGTTTGTGCCCCGAGAGTAAGTGCTCCTATCCTCCCCTGTTGAACTTTGTGTAACTGTTATAAGGAGACTTTCCCGGACTAAGTTCCCACTCAGAACAGTAACCATCAAAAAATTCTCCACACTACCCTTACCAAAATGAAAGTAGCTACTGAACAATTATAGTGCAGTAGTTAACCCCTTGAGCGAAGAAGAGTTATTTGGTAATCTCAGTGTTGTCAGATGTATGAGGACATAGAAGAATTTTGAAAGAATAGGCTAAACTATTCGGTGTATGTGTAGGCAAAAGAAAAATGAGCCGTAACTAGAGAGAGGGATCCAATTTAATACTGTCTGGCCAGTCAAAGGACACTAACTCTAGCGGTAATATCACAACGGGTGGCTGGTGCACTGGTCAACCTACTACCATTGTTATTGCTGATAATAATGGTGTTATCATTGTTGATTTTTTGTTGTTGCTATTGTAATGTTATTTGTGTTGTCATTGAATTCAAGCTTATGACTAGAACAGAACACAAGTGCATACTAAATTTTATGAGTAACAAAGTCTCTCTCTCTCTCTCTCTCTCTCTCTCTCTCTCTCTCTCTCTCTCTCTCTCTCTCTCTCTCTCTCTCTCTCTCTCTCTCTCTCGTGTGTATATATTTTACGCTTGATAACCTATAATGTCTTAATGGCGTCTAAAAGCAAAGTCAATATCAACTGACATTTATATTAATTAAATTCGTACTTCTCTTAAGTTATTTTTGTGATTGACATTATACTCAATCACAGTTATGAAATAATCATGGAGAGAAAGTTCTTATAGCGAGTTACTTATATCACATAACCCATTTCCCCAAATGAAAGATGAAAAAAAGGTAAACTATATCATAAGTGTCCATGCCAACATTTTGAGTGTCATCAATATTCTATGGAAAACAATATTTTTGTCTAAACTTTGTTAGATTTTCTAAATATGGATTTATGTGCACTTATTTTTTATTGTTCAGTAAGCATTAAGTGTTACTATTATTATTATTATTATTATTATTATTATTATCATTATTGTTGTTGTTGTTGTTGTTGTTGTTGTTGTTATTCAACTCTACTCCACAAGGCACTATAAGAGTTAGAAGACCTAGGCCTACATGGCTGAGGGCTATGAAACGAAGTAGGAAATGCTGAATGGAGAAATATTGATTTAAAAGCTCAAGATAGAGATGACTGGCGAAATCTAACTGAGACCATTTGCGTCAATAGGCGTGGGAGGAGATGATGATGATGATGATTATTATTATTATTATTATTATTATTATTGTACGTCCCGTAAATGGTAAGTTCACTAAAGTCCAAATATACTTCTGTGTGTAGGCCTACTCCCAAGTCAGCCATATTTGAGATGGCTGAAATAAGAAAATCTTACTAATTTTGTATCTGAGTTAAGTAATATTTCCTTTAAAATTATATTTGTTGGGGTTAATCGATTGTTAAATTTTCATTCTTCAAGTAAATGTTAGTTCGTGATAGGTTTTCATGCATGTAAAAGACATTATTAGGTAGAAAATGGCAAGTCTAACACTGACTACTGTAGGCCTATATAGATTCTTAGTAACATAATAAATTTGGTTTTATAGAAATCATAGATATATCTTGTCTGATTTTCTTCTCAAGTTTCATCTTTTTTCCAGTTCAAGGAAACTGTTATCTTACATATATATAAAAAAAAATAAAAAAAATAGTGTAGGACTATGTTATACTCGCTTTTCTCCGTTTTCTTATTAGATTGGAGACCCATTCTCTTTTAGATAACATCCTATATTGCATAGGAAACTATAGAAAATGATAATCCTCAGATATTCCGTCAGGAATATTTGCTAATCATTTTCATAAACTTAAAGTATATATACAATAGATGATTTATCCCCAGGAATCAAAACTAACTTGATCGTTTATACATTCACTGATTTGTGAAATTCACTCGAAAATTTCAATGATATTGTATAGTGGATTTGTTTATTAATAGGCCTACACACCCTTGTTGATTGTTACTCATGCTAACTTAGTAATTTTACAAAGGCTAGAATGATTTTATTTGCGTCTGAGAAGGAAAGTAAGAGACATCGGTCTATTAGTACATAAATGGAGATTTGATTTTTCACACACACACACACACACACACACACACACTTCGCATTATTAACCACAATTTCAGGATCATCAGATAAATCATCATCTTGTAAGCAAATCGAAAGTGGTTGTTCTAACTTCTAAATATATAGTTTAACTTTATAGCCCTTTCGTTGTTTACTTGTTTTGGGTTTAAATCCAACCCTCCACTGAAGTCGAGTGAACTACTTCTCGGGCGGGTCCATATCAATCATCTAACGAAACATTTTCATTATAACTTATACAATTCTTTGATTGTAGCCTCTTCCAAATCATATGATATTGTGAAAAGTGATCTTTAGTTTCTTCTTAAATTCAATTGTTCCCTTTAGGTCCTTCATTTCAGTTGGCAGTTTATTATAATATCTAGGCGCACGGTAGCTGAAAGCCCTTTCACTAAATTTACTATTTGTTCTTGGATCAGATAGTCTATGTTTGTCACTCATGTGTCTTATGATAATATATGTTTCTAGTTATAGTTTTTTCAGGTATTCTTTTAGATATTTTGGTTCATTTTGGTTCAGTATCTTAAACGTTAGTAATAGTAGCTTGTATTCAATTCTCGCCTTTACTGACAGCCAGTGTAATTTAATTAGTGCAGGGGTAATTCTATCACTATTGTGTAGTCCTTTTATTAATCTTAGCAGAAGAACATGAGAAGATGGAAAAAAATGGATAGTTAAGTGTTAACAAACTAGCTAATTTGCTAAGTATAATAATTACATACTAGAGAACAATTTGGTGTTCTATCCCCATTGTGCAGTCCTTAGCAGAAGAACATGAGAAGATGGAAAAACTGGATAGTTAAGTGTCAACAAACTAGCTAATCTGCTAAGTATAGTAATTACAAACTAGAAAACAATTTGACGGTAGTTCACATATTTGAATGAAAACAAGATAATACATTAATCTCCCGTAAGACATCCGAAAAACTGAAGATATTAAGAATTTCTAATGGAAACTGAAGACTGTTTTCTAAGTGTTTCGATAATGTGATATGATAATAAACTATCAATACGCGGAGTTAATTCAGTGAACTCATTGAGATGATTATCATGGAGGAAAATGAATTGGTTATTTGTGGAGACTTCAATCTTTGGATGGATGACACATCAAATCCTGATGCTTTAGCATTTAGTGAGTTAATGGAATCATATCAATTAGTGAATAATGTCGACTGTACAATTGCTTTAATTGGGCATATGTTAGACCTAGTTTTGAATGGTGGAATGAATAACATTGAATCTGACATAAATTTTGAAGAAAATGCATAATCTGCAAGTACTTTGACAGTGACGATTTAACAGTAAAGGAGCAATAAGTGATATGAAATGTTGAATTACTTTAACTGGGCATACGTTAGACCCAGTTTTGAGTGATGGAATGAATATCATTATATCTGAAATAAATTTTGAAGAAAATGCATAATCTGCAAGTACTTTGACAGTGACGATTTAACAGTAAAGGAGCAATAAGTGATATGAAATGTTGAATAATCTGAACGAACCAGATAGAATGACAGTGGAGGCCCTGTATAGAGTAAAATTCCCCTGCTAGCTGCTTGGGTAGAGCCCAGAAGTCCACATCAGACCTTTTATACCCTTTCACATATCCCAACTCAGCCAGCTTTATGCTAAACCATTTGATTGATAATAAGGGATATTTTGATAAAATAAATATTATCCATTTCTTAAACCTAGCTCATTATTTATTTATATATATATATATATATATATATATATATATATATATATATATATATATATATATATATATATATATATCATACAGATTAAGATTATTAAATTCTAAAATTCTGTTGTCTGTAGCTAGTACACAATCTTTTCTAACTAGGGTTGTAGCTTACCCAATAATAATAATAATAATAATAATTATAATAATAATAATAATAATAATAATAATAATAATAATAATAATTTAGTTTATTCTGTAAGGATTCTTTGTTTTTGCAAGTTTTTCCATGTTTACTTAATTTTGAATTATTTTTTTTTTTTTGCTCTGTACTAACAGCAGTTCGAAATCCTTTAGCAATTTTTGCTTTTATTTTCTCAGATCATGTAATGTTTTCATTTCTGTATGCATTTGTGACAGATCCAGGAAAACAGCCACTTAAGTAAGTAATGGTCAAAAGAAGGTAGCGTGGTTAAATAGGCCTATGTGGATAGAACACCAGTCTTCAGCAAACAACGGAGACGAGCAAAGAGGAAATCAAGGATTATTATTATTATTATTATTATTATTATTATTATTATTATTATTATTATTATTACTTGCTAAGCTGCAATCCTAGTTGGAAAAGCAGGATGCTATAAGCATAGGGGCCCCAACAGGGAAAACAGCCCAGTGAGGAGAGGAAACAAGGAAAAATACAATATTTCAAGAACAGTAACATCAAAATAGATATCTCCTATAAACTATAATAAAATTAACAAAACAAGAGGAAGAGAAATCAGATAGAATGGCGTGTCAGAGTGTACCCTCAAGCAAGAGAACTCTAACCCAAGACCGTGGGAGACCATGGCACAGAGGCTATGGCACTACTCAATACTAGAGAACAATGGTTTGATTTTAGTGTCCTATCCTTTACAATGTGATTTGGTGTTCAAGCTCATTATTTTCTTCTGATACATTTGTCAAACGTGGTTCGATATAAACATTTTTTTTCTGTATTATTTCTTCAATGATGTAGATTAAGCCAAGGTATATTGGCCCTTGTTTAATATGACAGCCCATGAGAAACTATAGAACTATATTAATATTAAAGTGAACTTAGGGGTCAAGAAATAACCCTTTTCAATCACCCATTCTCTTTCGATGATGTTAACTATTCATTGTAATTATTTTCTTATCTTTAATTCCTTCAGTGGATTCAAATAGCTATTCTTGTATTTGGACCTGTTTTTAGGGATTTTAGAGATTATTTGGCACTTTTTTATACATGCTATACTTTAGTCAATACACTTTGCAAGGTGTAACTCGGGCATAGGCCTACCATTCTATTTGTTTCCTTATTTCCTATCCTCACTGGGCTATTTTCCCTGTTGGAGCCTTTATGCTTATAGCATTCTGTTTTTTTTATGCTATACTATAGTCTACACACTTTGCAAGGCTGTAACTCGAGCATAGGCCTACCATTCTGTTTCCTTATTTCTTATCCTCACTGGGCTATTTTCCCTGTTGGAGCTCTTATGCTTATAGCATCATATTTTCTTCCAATTATGGTTGTAGTTTAGCTAGTAATAACAACAATAATGATAACATGAGACTAGTATTTTATTCAAATAAGAAAGAACTACCACAATACAGTGGTGATGTTTCTGCAATCTTTACCATTGGATACGTTTGTTAAAATTACTAATTGTTTTTATTCCTAACATATACCCATGTTTATATAAACTCGTAAAATTATGCGTAGATATTAAATAAAAAATATCAAAGAGGATTTAATGAAAATATTATTATTTTTATTGTTTTTGTTTTTTTTGTTTAAAATAAAACAATCCCACCACAATACAGTGGTGATGTTTCTGCTATTTTTACCTTTGGAAGAGTTTGTTAAAATTACAAATTGTTTTTATTCCTAACATATACCTATGTTTATCTAAACTCGTAAAATTATACATAGACATTAAAATATAAAATATAAATAAGTAATTTATAAAATATTATGACATTTATTATTTGTTTTATTTATCTTATTTAAAATGAAACTTTTGTTGGACTGAACAAATCAGTTTGTTTTCATTCGTGCAGTGAGTCAGTGCGTGTTCGCGTTCTTCCTGTTATAAATTAAGATTTTCTCGGTATGTATGACTCGTTTACGGTTAATATTGAATGGGAAAGTAGTTAAATGTCCCTTTTACTTATCAAAGCGCAAATTTCACAAAATATAGCACCCTATTACGTAAGAATTCTCTCTGACATGTTATCTTTGAATGTTTCGAGGCATTTCTTGTCCTTAGGTTCGTGATTCGTCCAGAAAGCATTTCCTGGATGCCTTTAGTTCAGTTGCATCATTTTGCTGGAAATCATATGGAAATGATTATGAATGGCTGTTGTTTATTCTAATTGGTTTTTTAACCTTTAAGGCATTGCTCATTTGGGTTTAATTTCCATGAGGTTGAAGAAAACGTGGTAAATTCGTTCTACCCCCAAGGTTGTATTTTCAAAACGTGGTAAATTCTTTTTACCCTCAAGGTTGTATTTTCAAAACGTGGTAAATTCGTTCTACCTCAAGGTTGCATTTTCTAAACGTGGTAAATTCTTTTTATCCCCAAGGTTGTATTTTCAAATCGTGGTAAATTCTTTTTACCCCCAAGGTTGTATTTTCAAAACGTGGTAAATTCTTTTTATCACCAAATTCGTATTTTCAGAATACGTGGTAAATTCTTTTTATCCCCAAGGTTGTATTTTCAAAACGTGGTAAATTCTTTTTACCCCCAAGGTTGTATTTTCAAAACGTGGTAAATTCTTTTTATCCCCAAGGTTGTATTTTCAAAACGTGGTAAATTCTTTTTATCCCCAAGGTTGTATTTTCAAAACGTGGTAAATTCTTTTTATCCCCAAGGTTGTATTTTCAAAACGTGGTAAATTCTTTTTATCCCCAAGGTTGTATTTTCAAAACGTGGTAAATTCGTTCTACCTCAAGGTTGTATTTTCGAAAACCTTGTACGTCAGTTTAAAGGCTATTTGGTGCATGGAAATGGTTAGGCTGATCAGTTGTTTTATTTTTATTTTGGAATATATTTTTTCATTATTATTATTATTATTATTATTATTGTTATTATTATCATTATCATTAGATGCTAAGCTACAACTTTAAATGGAAAAGCAGGATGCTTTAAGCCCAGGGGCCCCAACAGGGAAAATAGCGTAATGAGGAAAGGAAACAAGGAACAATAAAATATATTAAGAATAGTAACAACATTAAAATAAACATTTCCTATATAAACTATACAAAAAAACTTTAATAAAACAAGAGGAAGAGAAACTAGATAGAACAGTGTGCCCGAGTGTACCCTCAAGCAAGAGAACTATACCCCAAGACAGTGGAAGACCTCGGAACTGAGGCTATGGCACTACCCAAGACTAGAGAACAAGGTTTTATTTTGGAGTGTCCTTCTCCTAGAAAAGCTGCTTACCATAGCTAAAGAGTCTCTTCTACCCTTACCAAGAGGGAAGTGGCCACTGAACAATTACAGTGCAGTAGTTAACCCCTTGGGTGAAGAAGAATTGTTTGGTAATCTCAGTTTTATCAGCTGTATGAGGACAGAGGAGAATTTGCAAAGAATATGCCAGACTATTCATTGTCTGTGTAGGCAAAGGGAAAGAACCTTAACCAGAGAGAAGGATCCAATGTAGTACTGTCTGACCAGTCAAAGGACTCTATAACTCTCTAGCGGTAGCATCTCAACGGGTGGCTGGTGGCCTGGCCAACCTACTACCTACTAGAGTCTAAGGTCTCTTGGGTGACCTTGGCAAAGAATTTGATACATTTTGGAGAGATGAAAATCTGCCAGTTTTCTTAATGGATATTATTCTGAAGGTCTGAATAGTAAGATAACATTTAGCAGGATTTCAAGCAGTATCTTCAGCAATGAATTCAATTGTATTTTTATATACATATAGAAATTCTACTATATAATATATACACATATATATATATATATATATATATATATATATATATATATATATATATATATATATATATATATATATATATATATACTGTATATAGAGGTATTTGAGGCAAATTTTTGGAAAGGCAACACTACAAATGACCCTTAATGCTAAAAATGCTGGGTTTAATCCTTATATATATATATATATATATATATATATATATATATATATATATATATATATATATATATATATATATATATATATATATACTGTATATTCTTACACACACGTCAATAATATATTTTTACTGTTTGCGTTTGTTTTAGTTTGTGGAATGGCGGACCCACTTGCAGACTTGTTAGCATCCCCGGTATTAATTCCCTGATGTAGGTGAGGTTAGATTATTCGAGGTGTATGGATGATAGCGGCCACCTGTGTGTATTATTATGGCTAACTAAGAATACGGCAGTGTAAGGGGGGTCACACAGGGCGTTAGCCCCCCCCCCCCCCCACCCTATTAGGTAAGTAGATAAGGACACGGCTTGTAGGTTAGGTTAGGGGGGAAAGTTTAAGTTAGTTCATGTCCATTTTTAATCAATGCGGAAGGAACTGGCTGCTTATATAAAAAGGCTTCGATTATTCTACCTCAGGCTAGGCCATAGCTCTTATTAGTTGAATTGGGTTGAATTCCCTTTTTCTTATGCACGAACCAGCTTGTATGGGTTGTTGTACAAACCTTTCGCGTATTTTAATAGCAGCAAACTCAAAGCTTCACTTATGATTACAGTAATACCTCAGGATATGAAATTGATTTATTCCGGTGTGGCTTTCGTCACATGATTTTTTCAGATACTGTAATGAAATAGAGCCAAATACCTTTGAATCATTCAATATTCAATATATATTCCTAACCTAATCGCTCGAATTTTGTTCCGTATCCTAAGTAATTTGTTGTATTATGAGGTGAGAAAATGTTCCTATGTCGTTTCGTAAAGTGAGTTTTTCGTATACAGAACCTTTCGTATCTAGAGGTTTCACTGTACAGTACTTTGAAATTTTGGGGTGTACGTAAGATAGCGACCACTTGTATGTATTATTATGGCTAACTTAGAATATGGCAGTGTAAGGGTGGGTCGCATGGGGGCGTTAGGCCCCCCCTCCCCGTTAGGTATGTAGGTAAGGACACGGCTTGTAGGTTATGTTAGGGGGGAGAGTTTAGGACCATTTTTAATCAATGCATGAGGAACTGGCCGCTTATATACAAAGGCTCCGAAATTTTACTAATACTGGTGGAATAACCAAAAAATTCCAATGTAATTAAACACCAACGTATATAGCTCAGTCTTGGGTTTGACTGGAAGTACTGTATATTGTACATGGTACTTTTGACAAATACAATTGGTAACCCTTTTATTTGGTGTTTCTTTGATTAATTTATTGCCCATTTCTGTTAACGGTAGTGAGGGAACTTTAATCGGCGTTTACTCAGCCTAATGAAGTGTTTCATGAGCAGTTGCTGACGGAAACGATCCCGCCAGCTTTAAATTTCTCCCGCGTTATAGCGCATTTAGAAAACATGAGGTTTTCCTCTACTGGTGATGTTGCAGGGGTAAAGATTTAGCAGAACTTTACCATTGTAATATTTACAGATACTAAGATGTACTTTGAATATGAACACAATGTCCAAGTTCAGTTGGTAAATACATACCCATGCTTTGTTTGACACAACAAAGGCGTAATTTTGCTTTTCAGACTTACCGTATTTCAAATGTTTTTGATATCCATTTATATTGGAAATTACTGGTAAGGGAAGGAATATTTTCTATGATAATTTCCAACAAAAGCAGTAACTATTAAAATAGTGTACGTATGCCAATTCTAGTGGCATAGGAAATGAATGTTTCAATCTCGCTGTCTCTGCTACTGTCGACTTTGTTCGCCATTTTTCTATAGTTGGTAGAAAACTAAGGAAGTATATCCTAGTCTAAGGTATTCCCACCTAATCCGACTTAAATCGCTGCGTCCATAACGCTAGGCTTACCTGCAATCCCCCTAAGCTAATACTGAAGAACAATCAAAGTGTAATTACATACCGGTACTATATTAGAAGCTGTGGAAGTTGTAGTCCTTTGGGGTCAATAATCTTCAGTTTCTTGAGGGAGTAAATTTTTTTCACGTAGAAAACCGTATTTCCAGAAAAAGTTGAATAAAAGGAAATCATTTAACTTGAAGAGGGTTTTGGCAATGCGGTAAAAGTGCATATAAAGTCGTATACCTGTATAACCTATATGAAGATAGCACTGATATGTATATAGATCAATTTAAGGAGGCTGGATTGCAAATTTTTTGTCGTATTAGGAGGTAAAGCAGATATCAATGTTTACTGGTGCATGATTAGATATACCAACCAATGTTCCCAAAGATCATCAGGTCACTATACTCAATTTTTTTTTAATGAGGCGCATTTGCACTGACTCGCAGCGGTGCTCTTTTAGCTCGGAAAAGTTTCCTGCTATCTGATTGGTTAGAATTATCTTGCCCAACCAATCGGCGATCGGGAAACTTTTCCGAGCTAAAAGGGCTACGCTGCGAGTCCGTGCAAATCTGCCTCACAAAAAAAGAATTGACTATAGGCTAAGTTGATAGTAGATTGAAATTCTTATGACCATCCTTTGTCTGTACTAGGGTACTTTTGGAAGATGCCCTTGCTTATCCTAGACTATTATTATTATTATTATTACTATCCAAGCTACAACCCTAGTTGGAAAAGCAAGATGCTATAAGCCCAGGGGCTCCAACAGGGAAAAATAGCCCTGTGAGGAAAGGAAATAAGGAAATAAATAAATGAAGAGAATAAATGAACAATAAATCATTCTAAAATAAGTAACAACGTCAAACCAGACATGTCATATATAAACTATTAACATCATCAAAAACAAATATGTCATAAATAAACCATAAAAAGACTATGTCCGCCTGGTCAACAAAAAAGCATTTGCTCCAACTTTGAACTTTTGAAGTTCTACTGATTCAACCACCCGATTAGGAAGATCATTCCACAACTTGGTAACAGCTGGAATAAAACTTCTAGAGTACTGCGTAGTATTGAGCCTAGTGATGGAGAAGGCCTGGCTATTAGAATTAACTGCCTGCCTGGTATTACGAACAGGATAGTTTAGTTTGATTGCAGATACTGTATATGTTATGTACACTTTATCGTCTATTATTGATAACTTGATTTAAGGCTTGAAAACTAGGTGTGTTTTACAGTACCGTATAGGGATATTGTTATTTTTGTCAAAAGTAAATCTAAAATTATACCCAAGTGTTCTTATGCTACATTTTATTACCTCCGCCAACAAAATTGGAAGGTGGTCATGTTTTATCCCCTGTTTGTGTGTTTGTTTGTGAACAGTTTCCTGGCTACAATTTTAATCATAAAGTAATGAAACTTGTAGAGACTGACTTATGTAAAATGCTGGAAATTAGCTAAATGTCCAATTCACGTAAGCAGCCATAAGTTTGGAAATTGTTGTCAAACAGATTTAAATCTTGGTTCATATTTGAGTGTATGAAAAACGATGCCAATTAATACATGTTAAGGTCAAAGGTCAAGGTTGAGAAATAAGCTACCACGGCGGAGGTCTGCTCTCTACTGAGTGCCCCTCTTGTTTTGGTTATGTTTTAAAGTTGAACAGGATTTTTCTATTTGTATACTGTATATACTGGTATTTAAATTGGAAAATTCCTGGATTTTTTTACACCGCCTCCCCTGTAACCTTACCAAACTATACACTATTTTTTCTGGGTCAAATACAAACCTTTGTCCTTTACATAGGATAAATTAGTAGCGAAGCTCAAGTATACAGCAATTAAAAATTTTGTAACAAGGTGTAAACAGGTGGCCAGTAGTTACTGTCCAGTAGTTAGAAGTCCTGTCCCCCTGCTTGCTTACTGAGCACTCATTCTGATTTCAGCCGTCAGTGAGAACAGATGTTCTGCCACTGACTGGAGTTCTTGACTTTTATTTACTTTTTCCAGCATTTTTTTTATTGTTTGCTTATCTGCAGTTGAGCAAACTTGATATGAAATTTTTTTTTTTAACTTTTGGAATTAATAACTCGAAAGGGGAATAATCTTCAAGATCTCATGACAGTGCCCTTGAGACAGTCATCCTGATTGTTC
Source organism: Palaemon carinicauda (assembly GCF_036898095.1). Lineage (NCBI taxonomy): Eukaryota > Metazoa > Arthropoda > Malacostraca > Decapoda > Palaemonidae > Palaemon > Palaemon carinicauda. Next base: position 1,662,592 of record NC_090739.1, on the reverse strand, counting down.
TCCTACCTTATGAGTCTAGAAGATGATATCAGGAGCAACAACCTTCCGTAATGGAGTTTCACTTGAGGCTTGCGCTAGCGAACAATATTTCTCTTAGCATGCAATAATGGACTTTCAATTGCCATTACCATCAAACATGCTACTTCTCAAGCGCAGGTAAATCCTGCGTGCCAGACTGACCTTGACTGTGTTAGTGTGCTCATGATACAGTAGTGGACATGGGGCGCGCTCAACAAGTAACATAACTTCACGCTATCCTGTGAATTCGCATGCTCTTTCCTTAGCGCTCTCCCTACCAAGGGTAGAAACATGCATATTATTAGCATGCCTCTCAAACCCGTCTGGGATGTGTACTGCATAGAATAACTGACCTGTCCATACTTGACAACCCCTCCTCATCTGAACCTGCAGTAGTAGTACGTGCTGCCCCCCTTTACGTGTTTTCCCCTCACGTTCCTTGCTGGCATGCACTCAACCTGTAAAAGGTTGAGAACAGGCAATTTACCACGCATGTGCCAGACGCACCTAACCATTGCAGCCTGTAATAGAGAACTGCACTTCTCATAAGGATCCCTGTGTTACCAAGCAACTTGTTTCTCAACATACGCGCGGGCATGGCTGCATGCAGACCCTTAAGCGCATTGACTCCTGAGAACGATGTGGTTTGACTTTTCTCCAGTAGACAACCGCTCTCTCACCTGATTCTGTTGTGGTAGCATGTTCAATTACCCGCCACACTACCTCCTGTGCTCCTCACTGGCACACGCTCAGTTTTTTAGGGGTTGGAACTGGTGGGATGCTCCACGTGTTCATCACATGAGCATGTTGGCGCTCCATACCGCTCGTGTGGATTATTTCAGCTATCTTCACTAGACAACCCCTTTTCTTCTAAGCCTGTTATGGTAGCTGAAGCTCAAGTGTGTGCTCACCCCAGCACGCCTCACTGGTGCGTGCCCAGTTCTGTTAGGGGTTTGAAATAAGTGGGTTACCACGCATGCCACTCGTAAATGTGCCCCAGTACTTAGCGAAGCGCGTCTCGCAGATGCACTTTACCCCTTCGCGCGTCACATAGGCATGCTTCAATGCTTCGCACATCAGCAAATTATGACCTGCAGATCTATCTAGTAGACCTTACTGACTGTGGAGGTGTGGCCTTTGCCGCCTATTTACTCGCCTAGGTGACCCTCGTCCTCAAACTGATCGCGATTGAGATTAGCCATAGTATGTTTTTCCGACATATAGATTTTCTCCGATCTGTGAGTTTCCAGTAGGGAAAGTCTTCAGTCTTCTTTGGCATGGAATATATGCCTTTCAGATCCTAAGTTCTCTGACACCTTGGAGGATACAAGGTTTTCAGTTAACCCCTTCCTTCTTTTCTCGAAGGGCTCAAGTCTCGGAGCAAGTAGGATCTTTAGTCAGGACTGGAGAGCAGATCTTCTCGCAGACCAGAAGGGATTCTCGAGCTTCCGGGGAGATCATGACTCAGGATCCAGACCTGATTTTAGAAGAGGCACTAAGAACAGCCCCTCTTGTCTTCGATCCTCTCCAATGGGAGAGGAACGTGAAAGAGATTCGAGGCATGAACATTTTTTGTTAAAGATATATGGCGAGTTGTCAAAGATATTCTAGGAGACACCCTCTATCTAGGGCGCAACACTCCAGATCAAGAGCTTCACGCTCAAGCGCAAGTTCAACTTCACACTCCACCTCAAGAGACACACAATCATGGGCTTCGTGCTCACGATCATGGGATTTGTGCACAAAGTCTTAACGATAAGCACTCGTGATCAAGTTGCTCACGATTGTAAGACAAGCTTTCTAGATCGCGAGTGAAGTGCTCACGATCCAAAGACCGTCATTATCGAAGATCACAATCTAAGCGCTCTATACGCTCAAGATGAAGGGGATAGTCTTCCAGAGGACACTGTAGACGCGCGCTCTCCATCCACTTATGGTGCTACATTTCCTGACCCTCATCCCAGTCGATCTCAGACCGGACAAGGAAATAAGCAAGACCAACCCTCGGAGAAACCTCTGCTTTCAAAGTATGGGATCTCTTTACTAAGCGTTCGCTTACACAATGCCCCTCTACCAGCTCTTCTGCAGTTATCCCCCTCCCACTCAGCATGTTGCCCCCACTCGGAGGCTCCCAGCCCCCTCATCTTCAAGCGTGCAGAATGCCCCTTAGTCACAAGAGCCCGGAGGCCTTCTACTTCTCGCTTGCCTTCAGTTGCTTGTGAAAAGATGACTTCTGCTCACGACTCACTTGCCTTTGAGCGTGAATCTCTTGATTCCGTGTGTGACTTATGCGCTTCCTCGCATTGTCGCGAGTAAAGCACCTCCTCCAGCAAGTTAACCTGTTGAACAGGCAAGTGTCTTGCGGGGCAAGGCCACAGTTTCGCGAGCTAGTGAGGACCTAACTCCTCCAACGACATCCGCCGCAACTGACGGCTCTAGCGGCAGGCCAGTCCCCTTTCCAGAGTGTTTTAAGGAACCTCCCAGTAAGTATGCAAACGATCCTATCTCTCCTAATCGCCCAGTGCGCATCACCTAAGACCATCTCATGATGCCCATGAAGCTTCCTTTATCAGAAGCTGGCCCCTCTAAACACCATCATAAGAGACGATCTCCTCCTCCAGGACTACCTAAGGAAACTCCCGACTTGTCTCAGGCCGTAGAGATTTCTTCTTGGTTTGACACCTTGGTGTCATCTCTGCAGAAGTCGCTGGGGTCGCCCATTCCACCTGTCCAACCCCGTATACCTTTGGACATGTCATCCTCATCCTCTGCGGACGGTTGACCCTAGGAGAAGGTCTGCTCAGAGTTCTGTTCCTTCAATGATTAGATCAACACCACCTAGACCTAGCACCAAGGAAACAGGACTCTGTAGCGGGCCCGCCTACAGGACCTCTTCACTTAACACCGGTCCAATGGGGTGACAGGATGACTAACAAACAGAGGAGGAGGATGAAGCGCGTCACAACACCACACACAGATATCATCCATCCGCGTATAAGTAGGGACATTGTTTCTCCCGGGAGATCACCATCCACCCCTTCGACCCCAAACCCATCGAAGTTGTTCCTCTGGATCAGCGTCCTGTATCTCTTCCCTTTGAAGAGGAGGAAGTCACGGCTCCCGAACCGCAGAAGCTTGAGGAACCGCAAGTTTCTTTGGAAACAACGGTCCTGGAGAAACACTTCCCTCCTAGGAAGGAATCTAAAGATTCCAAAATGGTTCCAAAGAATTCTAAGGTCAGGGAAGCACGAAGCCTGGAACAGGCGAAGGGGTCTCCCGAGGTGAGACTACCTCAGGTTCCAGATGACGACTTTGACCTACCCTAGGCTTTCTTAGACGAGAGTTCGGAGGTGGATTAGTTCAGGGATATGGACGAAGAATTCCTCCTTAAAGCGGCGGGTCCGAAGTTCCACTCTGAGGCCGAGCCCAAAGAATTGTAAGAATCGTAACATGCCTACTGGCAGGTCCTTGCGTGCATGAAAACCTTAAAAAACTTGCCGGATTCCTGCTCTGCACCACAAGAGGGCAAGGATATGGTTTTGGATCAGATCCTTGGTTACTGGAAACCCACCAAGGCCAGTGCAGCTCTTCCCTGGTCAACGGGACTTAAGGCAGCGAGAAGGAAAGATATCTCCCAGATAGCAGGCACTTCTAGCTCTCTTAGAGCAGGGTCTTCCACCCAATCTCTGCCACTTCCTTATGTACTCCAAAGGAAGAACTACGAAATCCAGGACGATCCTCGTCCTACCCAGACTCTTGACCTGCCAGTGGAATCACTCACACTAAGCATTCCAGTTCAGAGACTAGCCTCCCGTTCTGCCTCCGAGCTACTAAACATAGTGCAAGGTGTGAGTAACGCCATGCAAGCTGCTTCGTGGCTTGACCTATGGTTTGGGTCTCTGGGCCACACTGTGCGCTCCTTGGATCTTTCTAAGGAGACGAATCAGGCGGTCCCTGGAATCCTTCCTTCTGTACAGTATCCGGTCCTTGGAATTCCTTTCGCACCATACGGTCAACTTGTGGGCAAGTGCTGAAAATGAAGGTGACTCGTCTTCGGAGCTTGACCCTCAAGCGACCTTCCCTCTTCAACCCTGAAGAGGTGGAACGAGCAGCTGACAGGTGGAGAAAATCCTTCAAGGATTCTCTCCTCCACAAAGCCATGACACAGGGTCATCAGTCTCAGCCTTTTGGGAGGGCTCCTTGACCCCCAAAGATCAGTCCAGCTCTTCCCATCCCTCGAAATATAAAACAAAGGTGTCTAGAAATCCTTTTCAGTCCAAGGACCAGAAAGGCGGAAAATACTTCAGAGGAAGGAAAAATGGAAGAGGAAGCAGTCGAGGTGGCCGCTCCCACTAGGGAGGGCAATCCTCTCATCAGACCACCAGTGGGAGGATGCCTACAACACCTCTGGCAGAGGTGGCAGCATCACGGGGCCGATCCCTGGACGATCGCAGTGGTCAGTACAGGGTACTGCATCCATTTCATACAATCTCTCCCTCCTCATACTCAGAATCCAATTCCTCTAAGTTCCTATGTGAAGGGATCAGCAAAAGAGCTGGCTCTCCGGATCAAAGTTCTGACCATGCTGCAAAAGCGAGCTCTCCAAGAGGTCTCGGACGGGTGTACAGGCTTCTTCAGTCAACATTTTCTGGTGAAAAAGGCGACGAGGATGGAGATCAGTAGTAGATTTCTCACCCCTGAACAAGTTTGTCCTACAAACTCCGTTCAGGATGGAGACGGCAGACACGGTCATTCAAGCTGTTAGACCTAAGGACTTCCTGGATCTCTAGGATGCATACTTCTAGATCCCAATCTATGTCTTCAAGAAGGTATCTCAGGTTTATTCGCAAGACCATCAGTTCAAGGTTTTGTGTTTCGGTCTCTCAACAGCACCCCAGGTCTTCACCAGGGTGTTCGCCCTAGTGTCAGCGTGGGCTAACAAGAACGGCATTCGTCTCCTAAGATACCTAGACGACTGGCTTGTTCTAGCAGACTGGAAGATGACCCTTCTTCATCATCGAGACATGCTTTTCGAGTTTAGTCAGTATCTGGGGCTCGTGATAAACCTCAAGAAGTCATTACTGCTTCCATTACAGAGACTAGTGTACCTCAGTATAATACTGTACTACTGTAGTGTATGAACACACTTCAGCCCAGTACTGTGTACAGTATATGGTAAGACGACTCAACACGAGTCATCACTTCACCACCCTATTTATATACGTACGTAACAACCAAACACTGTTGTCCCTATCAGACTACACTAACTAATACTATAGTGTATATTACTGTAATAAACTGTATGTACAGTACTATTGCTACCATACAGCTAAGGTGAGACAACATATTACTCGTAAGTGATTGCTCTCTTGGCGATGTCATCTCACAACCCTATCAACGCGTCACTTAACATGTAGCGTGAACAGTACTGTATATCTATAGCACAGTATGGTACTCTTTCATTTACCATACAGTAAAGTACTGTTAATACAAATACTATTTCATATTTGTCCTTAAACAATACTAAAAGAAAAAGTAACTGACACCATTAATCTTTTATGTACGAAATTCTACGCAGTATCATCTCATGGTGCACGATGCAATCCTTAGGGCGTAATTGCTTGGTTGCATTCTTTGAAAGTGAAGCGTACGTACAAGTACTTGTACAAACATGCAGTAAAATCCCTTATGTACACTAATAAGCTGCCCTATGTACAATTAACACCCGTAGAAAAAATGCACTACAGTACAGTAATTAGGTTTGTGTAAATAAGTATACAGTACTGTAGGCTAATGGGAGACGCGATCACGAGAAAAGGCAAAGCGAGAGTAATACCGAGTCAGCAAGAGAGATGGGGTGTTGCGCTGTGTGGAGAAGGAAATAATGCGAAGAAGGTTGTGTGGAAAGAAGCACGACCTCTTTGAAATTGTCAAGCAGCGAGCAACATAGTGTAACCGCGAATACATGAATTTTTATTTAATTGGTTATATGGGGCTCAAATAACCGAATCCGTGAAGGTGAAGGGCTGATGGTATTCCTTAAATGCTGGTTTAAATGGCCATTGAACCATTCTTTGAAAACGACCATGTTAACACGTGCTTTCGGACTAGCCATCCAAATGAGAGTAAGTGTCGTCTTTGCAATTTTTTTGAGGACCCAGTGGAATAACAACGGGTTTAGCTCAAAATTGCCAGTAGTGGTGCCTCCTAATGCAGTACTCTATTAATATTAGATTATCTTTGGCTGCCTTGTACCCTGGCATTGTTTTTTTCTTTCTTTGAAATAAATGAGCTATCCGGCATTTGCTTCCAAAACAATATGGTCTTGTCAACTTTGAAGATGAGTTTAGCAGGAATTTGTTTTTCATCGATGATATCCTTTAAAGTTACAGAAAGTTCTTTGGCAGCAACAGTATCAGTAGCATCCCTTCTCCAAGAATTTTAATGTTGCGTAGACTAAAATGCCTCTTAAATCAATTAAACTTCCCATGACTTGCGGCAAATAAAGTGTGCTTTTCAGCGGGATGTCTTTTGTACATAGGTCCTCAAACAAATACTTGGCCATCTTTGGGACCTGCATTTGTCATGTAGAAAATTTTTAATACTCTCGCCTTTCTATCTAAAGTGATGATAAGTTTAATTTACTCGTAAGTTATGCCTCTCCACATTAACAGTGCAAGTTTTAGACGACTGAGCCTTTTCAGTAACTTGTTGGAAGATGCAGTCATTGTCATGGGTAATGGTGGACTTGTCTGAGCCAGGCCTAGGGCTTTTGCCATTTGTATCTCTGTCTTGTCCAGTTTCTCTTGCATTGTTATAACATGATGCTTGGATTTACTACCTTTGCTTTTCTTGGGGGACATGGTTTAAAAAGAATACAAAGATACGTTTGAAAGAATTTGTAAACAACTGCGTCTCATAGGCAGTAGGCTTTCCAGGTGAAAGATTGGAAGTAGTAATCATTGTTTTAAGTTGATTAGTGAGATATTTGAGGTTATTTTTATTTTCTTTTAACATTCACAAATTAAACATACAGTATCATATTGTTAATAATTGTTCGCCATAACTAAAAAATCAGACAAGATAAAGTACACGTTCGAATCTGTGCTGTATTTTACGAGAAGTTTCAAAACAGAGTTGTTTTCTGTTATACATAATTTATTTGTAATAGTTTCTGTGTATACTGTGTACAGTATACTGTACTACAAATAGTTACATGTGGAACGTACGTTATGTACAGTGTATTTACTAATTTTATAACTATTTTTTTTTTCATTGTTATTATGGAACGTAGAGACCTCCGTAAGATCAGAACCGATGTAAGTCAAACTGACTTAAATAGGGGTACTGTATTATTGTGTACATATGAAATGTGGAATGTACAGTACATTATAACAATATATGGACAATTGAAATCTAGTTCTAAAGACATTTATACAGAAGTAGAGATCAAAGGCTTACTATGTTAATTACACCAGTCAAGTAATTTTGCTACATATGTACTTAACACTACTGTACTGTACAGATTTGTTTTCTCATTTCCTGAAAATGGTTTGAATCTGTTAGGATTTTCTTAAATTTTATGCTTGAGACATTTCTAATTCTATATGTCGACTCAGACTCAGTTTCTATATCATTTGTTATAGCCAAGAATATTGGAGGTAAGACAGCTGCCTTTTCTGTTTCAGTGTTGGCTGTACTGTAGCCCCATGGCTTGCTTTAATCCTTTTTGCCTATATAACCTTATTATTAGGAATTATTTCATCATCATCATCTCCTCCCATGCCTATTAATGCAAAGGGCCTCGGTTAGATTTCGCCAGTCATCTCTAACCTGAGCTTTTAAATCAATACTTCTCCATTCCTCATCTCCTACTTCATGCTTCGTAGTCCTCAGCCATGTAGGCCTGGGTCTTCGAACTCTGCTAGTGCCTTGGGAAGCCCAGTTAAAGTTTGGTGAACTAATCTCTCTTGGGGAGTGCAAAGAGCATGCCCAAACCATCTCCATCTACCCCTCACCATGATTTCATCCACATATGGCACTCTGGTAATCTTTTATAGCTTCATTTCTAATCTTGTCCTGCCATTTACATTATTTACATTTATACATTCAGGAATTTGTACCTTAATGAATGGCAAGTTCAGTATGAGATAATATTTTGCCTTGATGCTCATCAACTTTTTAGTTTGTTTGATGGGAGACTTGTACAAATAGCATTCACTTAATTAGCCTTTATAGTGCATTGTATTGTTAAATCATGAATATAGTGATATCAGGTGCTGCTTCGTTTGATTTATTAGCTGGCTACTTATCCCTGAAGTTCTGGAGATAAGCATATTTTCAGTTTGAAATATGCTTCGTTGGATTCAGTAGCTGGCTACTTAACCCTGGAGTTCTGGAGATAAGCATATTTTCAGTTTGAAATATGCTTCGTTTGATTCAGTAGCTGGCTACTCAACCCTGAAGTTCTGGAGATAAGCGTATTTTCAGTTTAAAATATGCTTCGTTTGATTTAGTAGCTGGCTACTTAACCCTGAAGTTCTGGAGATAAGCATATCTTCAGTTTGAAATATGCTTCGTTGGATTCAGTAGCTGGCTACTTAACCCTGGAGTTCTGGAGATAAGCATATCTTCAGTTTGAAATATGCTTCGTTGGATTCAGTAGCTGGCTACTTAACCCTGGAGTTCTGGAGATAAGCATATCTTCAGTTTGAAATATGCTTCGTTGGATTCAGTAGCTGGCTACTTAACCCTGGAGTTCTGGAGATAGGCATATCTTCAGTTTGAAATATGCTTCGTTGGATTCAGTAGCTGGCTACTTAACCCTGGAGTTCTGGAGATAAGCATATCTTCAGTTTGAAATATGCTTCGTTGGATTCAGTAGCTGGCTACTTAACCCTGAAGTTCTGGAGATAAGCATACTTTCAGTTTAAAATATGCCTTTACATGTTTTCCATGCTGAGAGAGAGGTCGTTGGGTTGTGCATCCCATTATCCAATTCATTAAGTGGTTTAGACTCCTGGATCCTCATTCTAGGAGGCTCGTGTTTCAAGGGGTTAGAGTGCAAGGGATTTGTTTTCCTATTGGTCTTCTTTTAAACCAATAATAATAAGGATAAGAATAGGGAAGTGGGGAATATGGGGAAAGGAAGAGTACCCCTGGATACAATCCAGTTTATAGCTCGAAGGCAGGTACTCGGGATGGGAAAGATCAAGGAAAAAGGGAGAAAGAGAAGTACAGGAGAAGAATAAAAGAGAGGGGCAGACCCTCTTGCGATATTAGGGATTTTGGTTTGTTCAAACGCGCTTCAAACCAATGCTGTGAAAGGTGTTCTGGGTAGGTTGATGTATTTCTTAAATAAAGGGTAAGGGATATTTTTTGTTAAGAATATTTACTTTTTAAACCTATTTTTTCATTTTTTATTTTTATGTTCACCAGTTTTAGTTTGTTATATATATATATATATATATACATATATATATATATATACAGTATATATATATATATATATATATAGTATATATATATATATATACATATATATATATATATATATACAGTATATATATATATATATATATAGTATATATATATATATATACAGTATATATATATATATAGTATATATATATATATATGTATATATATATACATATATATATATGAATATATATATATATATAAATATATATATATATAAATATATATATATATATATATATATTTATATAAATATAATGTACACAGAACTTCTGTAGTGTAATTGCTCAGTGGCTACGTTCCTTTTGGTAGAAGAAACTCATTAGCTATAGCAAGCAGTTCTTCTTGGAGGAAGACACTCCAAAACCAAACCATTGTTCTCTAGTCCAGGGTAGTACCATGGTCTTCCTCTGTCTTTGGTTAGAGTTCTCTTGTTTGAGAGTACAATCAGGCATGCTATTTTACCAATTTTCCTTGTTTCCTTCCTCACTGTGATATTTTCTCAGTTGGAGCCCTTGAGCTTAAAGCATCCTGCTTTTCCAACTAGGGCTGTAGCTCACCTACTATTGATAATGATAGTATGTATGTGTATATATATATATATATATATTACAGTATATATATATATATATATTACAGTATGTATATATATATATATATATATATGTATATATATATATATATATATCATTGGTGTATGATGATTAGTTTGCATACGGTATACGGATGTAAAAGCTTATGAGGGTGATGTATACATGTATTAGTATTCATTTCCTTATGCATAAAGTAAACGACACTAAACGTAATTTTGGATATAGTAGCTAAGTGATTAAAATCTTACTGGTTGTTCAGATATATTTAGGAAAAACTCCCTCTTCTTTTGATAATTGGCTGGAGGTTGTGTCAAGGTCTGGTAATTGGTAGAGGGGCTATCAAGGTCACTGATACTCTGATAATTGGCAGGGTTGCTATTAAGGTCACTGATAATTGACAGAGGTTCTATCAAGGTCACTGATAATTGACAGAGGTTCTATCAAGGTCTCTGATAATTGGTAGAGGTGCTCTCAAGGTCACTGATTTGATAATTGGTAGAGGTGCTCTCAAGGTCACTGATAATTTGATAATTGGTAGAGGGGCTATCAAGGTCACTGATAATTTGATAATTGGTAGAGGGGGCTATCAAGGTCACTGATACTCTGATAATTGGCAGGGTTGCTATTAAGGTCACTGATAATTGACAGAGGTTCTATCAAGGTCTCTGATAATTGGTAGAGGTGCTCTCAAGGCCACTGATAATTTGATAATTGGTAGAGGTGCTCTCAAGGTCACTGATAATATGATAATGGGCCGAGGTGCTCTCAAGGTCACTGATAATTTGATAATTGGCAGAGGTTCTATCAAGGTCAATGATAATTGGTAGAGGTGCTCTCAGGGTCAATGATACTCTGATAATTGGCAGAGGTGCTATCAAGGTCACTGATATTCTGATAATTGGCAGAGTTACTATCAAGGTCACTGATAATTGGCAGAGGTGCTATCAAGGTCACTGATAATTGTCAGAGGTTCTATCAAGGTCTTTAATAATTGGTAGATATGCTCTCAAGGTCACTGATCATCTGATAATGAACAGAGGTACTCTCAAGGTCACTGGTAAACTGATAATTGACGGGGTCCTACCAAGATCACTGATAGCCAATTATCAAATTATCAGTGACCTTGAGAGCACCTCTACCAATTATCAAATTATCAGTGACCTTGAGAGCACCTCAACCAATTATCAGAGACCTTGATAAGAACCTCTGTCAATTATCAGTGACCTTAATAGCAACTCTGCCAATTATAAGAGTATCAGTGACCTTGATAGCCCCTCTGCCAATTATCAGAGACCTTGATAGAACCCATGCCAATTATTAGTAACCTTGATAGCCCCTCTACCAATTATCAGAGACCTTGATAGAACCCATGCCAATTATCAGAGACCTTGATACAACCTCCTGCCAATTATCAAAAGAAGAGGGAATTTTGCTCTTTTACTCCATGCCTTAAATGATCAATGGAAATCATTTTGGTTTTCAAAAGAACATGAATATTCAATAAGGAGCCTTTCAGAATATACTATTAAGCTTTTGTATCAAGAACAATTCAGACAAGATCAGAATGAAAGTATGAATGATACTCGAACTATCTCGTCTCATTCTCTTGAAATCAATTTGGAATATCATTTCTCTTCACTCTCTTCCACTTACATTCTCTCTCTCTCTCTCTCTCTCTCTCTCTCACACACACACACAACGTACTCTGCCGGATCTCTCGCCCCTTTCCCACAATGCTCGAGCTGCCCTCATCTAGAAGACAATGCTGGGAAATATTTAATTAGGAATTGGGTGGGAAGAAAAGCCAGGT